>NC_086452.1:295985307-296105307 GCF_028390025.1 Pseudophryne corroboree
TCTTGTCACTACTGTTGCCACAAATGCCGTATTTTGATGGCCCTCTATTATACCATCTATATGTTCATCATAATTTATGACACGTCCTGTACAGTTGTGATACCTACAGTATACAAAGTTGTAATTCCCTAATATTGGGTTATAGCAAAAAAATATTAAATTAAAGCAGAATGTCTGGATTAATTATGATTGACTTATTCTATATCAGCACCTCATATTAACATGAGAAACATTAACAATCTGATAATAGATTTATAAAATAGACAATCCTAGCAGTGCGCACAAGCAGAAAAAAAGCAGCTCGGTGAGCTCAATATTTTACTTAAAGGTATCCTCACATCTTCACCAAATATGTGCCAAAAAAGGTTGAATAGAAGTTATCCAGCGCTACTGCATACAGTATGTAGGTCATTCATAAATATACCACTTCAGATACAGCAGATGTCATATCTCACAGTATACTTCTTATTAGGCTCATTCAGATATACCCAAAATGTAAGAGATAAGCAATTATAGTGAAACACTGTTTAATAATTGTAAGATTTAATATGAGAAAAACGAAAACATATAAACTCCACACAGATCACATGTATTTCCAAGTGGCCAAATTTTGACAATTCCAGCTAGACATGAACTGTTATTTAAGCAGTTCAGAATGCACTTGAAACAGTGCAAGTCCTGGGTTCTCCCACTGGTGCAGGCTCAGGTTTGGCTGAAATTTACAATTATTAAACAGTACTTCACTATATTTGCTTATCCCTTTCATTGGAGATAGCTGAATGAGCCTAATAAGAAGTATGACATCCGCTGTATCTGAAGTGGTATATTTATGAACAACCTACATATGCAGTAGCACTGGCTAAATTCTATACAACAATGTGATAATACCTATAATTCCTTAAATTAATTGTATCAATCAGATAACTATGGTATACTTGCAACATTTTTCTGGAAAAAAAAGGGTGGTGGGGGGATTTCCCAAACCTATGTGGCACATAGATGCAAAAGGGATTTTAATCTACAGGTGAACTCCTGCGAGTATTACGTACTCTCACTTAATCCTGGTTAGTCTCAAACTCCATTATTGGACAATTACAAATGTGGAATTCATCTATTAGGGTTGGCAAGTGTTGAGTACTGTGTGGGATTATCAAATAATTGGTCTAACCCCCCAAGACTCTGTGCCTAAAATCCCCTTGGTACTATTCAGCAGTTCCCCTTATTATAATAATATAACAGGGTATTATAATGTGTCTTCCCTTCCTGGTTCAGTAACACATAAAATGCCAGTTGTTACCATTTGTATCCATAAAAGTTGCTAGTATCCCAAAGAAAGGAATTATAGGTATTATCACATTGTTACTGTTTCTCATTTTAATATAATGCGCTTATATAGATTCAGTCAATCATCAAGGTTTATGATAATACTGTATTTCATAACGACGTTGACATATAAACCTTGATGATTGACTGTCTCTATATCAGTACCTCATATTAAGATGAGAAATAGCTGCAAATAATTACTCCAGACATTTTGTTTATATTTAATTTTCTTTTGCTATACCTCAATATTAGGGGATTATAACTTTTTATACTGTAGGTATCACAATTGTACATGACGTGTCATACATTATGATGAACATAAGGAGGGATTTGGATAGATGTCATATTGGGCAACTTTGCTTTGATGTGTTGTAGAAGTGATTATTATACCTAACATCCACTAACAAATCCTTTACCTGCAATTATACCTATTTGTGTGATGGATGAATTTGGACGGGAGAGGGGAGGAGTCAAGATGGGAGGGGTCAAGATGAGAGGGGTGGAGTCAAGACGAGAGAGGGGAGGAGTCGGGACTGGAGAGGGGAGGGGTCAAGATTAAACCGTAAACCGCCCCCCCTAAAAGAAAAGTCTAGATCCGACCCTGCCTGGAAGAGTAACTGCACAACATAATGCATCTCCCTGTGATTAATCCAGGGCTTCATCAGAGGTATAATGCTGTATTGGTAATTAACTGTTTAAATACCTGTGCATTCATTAGCTAATTACTGACATATGTGGCTAATAATGTTTCTCTAACGTCCTAGTGGATGCTGGGAACTCCGTAAGGACCATGGGGAATAGCGGGCTCCGAAGGAGGCTGGGCACTCTAGAAAGATCTTAGACTACCTGGTGTGCACTGGCTCCTCCCACTATGACCCTCCTCCAAGCCTCAGTTAGATTTCGTGCCCGGCCGAGGTTGGATGCACACTAGGGGCTCTCCTGAGCTCTTAGAAAGTTATAGTCTTAGAATTTGTTCTTTTCAGTGAGACCTGCTGGCAACAGGCTCACTGCAGCGAGGGACTAAGGGGAGAAGAAGCGAACTCGCCTGCTTGCAGCCGGATTGGGCTTCTTAGGCTACTGGACACCATTAGCTCCAGAGGGATCGACCGCAGGCCCAGCCTTGATGTTCGGTCCCGGAGCCGCGCCGCCGTCCCCCTTACAGAGCCAGAAGCAAGAAGATGGTCCGGAAAATCGGCGGCATGAAGACTCAGTCTTCACCAAGGTAGCGCACAGCACTGCAGCTGTGCGCCATTGCTCCTCTCACACACTTCATACTCCGGTCACTGAGGGTGCAGGGCGCTGGGGGGGGGCGCCCTGAGGCAGCAATAAAAACACCTTGGCTGGCAAAAATACCTCAATATATAGCCCCAGGGGCTATATATGAGGTAAATACCCCTGCCAGAAGTCCATAAAAAACGGGAGAATAGGCCGCGAAAAAGGGGCGGAGCCTATCTCCTCAGCACACTGGCGCCATTTTCCCTCACAGCTCCGTTGGAGGGAAGCTCCCTGGCTCTCCCCTGCAGTCTGCAAGGGTTAAAAAAAGAGAGAGGGGGCACTAAATTTAGGCGCAGTATACATTATATATATAGATATAAAGCTATAGGGGACATAACTCAGTTAGTCCCTGCAGTATATAGCGCTCTGGTGTGTGCTGGCATACTCTCACTCTGTCCCCCCAAAGGGCTTTTGTGGGTCCTGTCCTCGTTTAGAGCATTCCCTGTGTGTCTGCGGTGTGTCGGTACGGCTGTGTCGACATGTTGAATGAGGAGGCTTATATGGTGACGGAACAGAGGCCGATATATGTGATGTCGCCCCCTGTGGGGCCGACACCAGAGTGGATAGAGAGGTAAAAGGTATTAACCGACAGTGTCAACTCCTTACATAAAAGGGTGGATGACGTAACAGCTGTGGGACAGCCGGCTTCGCAGCCCGCGCCTGCCCAGGCGTCTCAAAGGCCATCAGGGGCTCAAAAACGCCCGCTCTCTCAGATGGCAGACACAGATGTCGACACGGAGTCTGACTCCAGTGTCGACAAGGTGGAGACATATACACAATCCAATCCGTGACTTGATCCCGGCAATAAAAAATGTGTTATACATTTCTGACTTTAACCTCTATAAATGGGTTTTAGGTTTGGGGAGAAAAAACAGGCAGTGTTTTGTTCCCCCATCAGATGAATAAATGAAGTGTGTGAAAAGCGTGGGTTCCCCCGTTAAGAAACTGGTAATTTATAAAAAGTTACTGATGGCGTACCCTTTCCCGCCAGGAGGATAAGTTACGCTGGGAGATATCCCCTAGGGTGGATAAGGCGCTCACACGTTTGTCAAAAAAGGTGGCACTGCCGTCTTAGGATACGGCCACTTTAATAGGTACCTGTTGATAAAAAAAACAGGAGGCTATCCTGAAGTCTGTATTTACACACTCAGGTACTAGACTGAGACCTGCAGATAGTGCTGCTGCAGCGTGGTTGGTGACCCTGTCAAACAGGGATAATAGTTGGCAAACATAAAAACATATTAAAGACGTTGTCTTATATATGGGGGATGCACAGAGGGATATTTTGCCGGCTGGCATCCAAAATAAATGTAATGTCCATTCTGTCAGGAGGGTATTAGAGACCTGTCACTGGACAGGTGATGCTGACTTAAAAAGCGCATAGAGAGCCTTATAAGAGTGAGGAATTATTTGGGGATGGTCTCTGGGACCTCGTATCCACAGCAACTGCTGGGAAGAAATAATTTTACCTCAGGTTTCCTCACAGAAAAAGGTACAGTCCTTTCGGCTTCAGAAAAGCAAGCGGGTCAAATGGCGCTTCCTTTCTGTACAGAGACAAGGGTAGAGGGAAAAAGCTGCACCAGTCAGCCTGTTCCCAGAATCAAGATTCTTCCCCCGCCTCCTGTGAGTACACACCATGACGCGGGTGCTCCACAGGTGTAGCCAGGTACGGTGGGGGGCCGCCTCAAAAATTTCAGCAATTAGTGGGCTCGCTCACAGGTGGATCCCTGTTTCTTCCAAGTAGTATTTCAGGGGTACAAGCTGGAATTAGAGATGTCTCCCCCCAGCCGTTTCCTAAAATATGCCTTGCTGACAACTCCCTCAAGCAGGGAGGCTGTGCTAGAGGCAATTAATAAGCGGTATTCCCAGCAGGTAATACTCAAGGTGCCCCTACTTCAACAAGGACGGGGTTACTATTCCACACGGGTTGGGGTACCGAAACCGCATGGTTCGGTGTGACCCATTTTATATTTAAAATCCTTGAACATAAAAAAATTCAAGTTCAAGATGGAATCGCTCAGGGCGGTTATTGCAAGCCTGGACGAGGGGGATTACATGGTATCCCGGGACATCAAGGATGCTTTCCTGCATGTCCCCATTTACCATCCTCGCCAGGAGTACCTCAGATTTGTGGTACAGGATTACCATTACCAAGTCCAGACACTGCCGTTTGGACTGTACATGGCACCGAGGGTGTTTTATCAAGGTAATGGCCGAAATGATGATACTCCTTCAAAAAAAGGGAGTTGTAATTATCCCGTAATTGGACAATCTCGTTATAAGGGCGAGGTCCAAGGAGCAGTTGGTAGTCGGGGTAGCACTATTTTGGAAAGTGCTACAACAGCATAGGTGGATTCTAAACAGTCCAAAGTCACAGCTGGTTCCTATGACACGTCTACTGTTCCTGGGGATGGTTCTGGACATAAACCAGAAATAGTGTTTCTCCCGGAGGAGAAAGCCAAGGAGTTGTCATCTCTAGTCAGAGACCTCCTGAAACCAAAATAGGTAGCGGTGCATCATTGCACGCGAGTCCTGGGAAAAATGGTAGCTTCTTACGAAGCAATCCCATTAGGCAGGTTCCATACAAGAACTTTTCAGAGGGACCTGTTGGACAAGTGGTCCGGATCGCATCTTCCGATGCATAGGCTGATAACCCTGTCTCCAAGGACCAGGGTATCTCTACTGTGGTGGCTGCAGAGTGCCCATCTTCAAGAGGGCCGCAGGTTCGGCATACAGGACTAGGTCCTAGTGACCATGGATTCCAGCCTTTGAGGCTGGGGGGCAGTCACATAGGGAAGAAACTTCCAGGGACTTTGGTCAAGTCAGGTTATTTCCCTACACATAAATATTCTGGATCTGAGGGCCATTTACAATGCCCTGAGGCCAGCAAGGCCTCTGCTTCAAAACCAGCCGGTACTGATCCAATCAGACAACATCACGGCAGTCGCCCATGTAATCAACAGGGCGGCACAAAAAGCAGGATGGCGATGGCAGAAGCCACAAGGATTCTCCGATAGGCGGAAAATCATGTGTTAGCACTGTCAGCAGTGTTCATTCCCGGAGTGGACAACTGGGAAGCAGATCTTCTCAACAGACACGACCTCCACCCGGGAGAATGGGGACTTCCTCCAGAAGTCTTCCAATAGGATTGTACACCATTGGGAAAGGCCACAGGTGGACATGATGGCGTCCCGCCTTAACAAAAAGCTATAAAAGATATTGCTCCAGGTCAAGGGACCCTCAGGCGATAGCTATGGACGCTCTGGTAACACCGTGGGTGTACCAGTCGGTTTAGGTGTTCTCCCCTCTGCCTCTCATACCAAAGGTACTGAGAATAATAAGAAGGCGAGGAGTAAGAACGATACTCGTGGATGGCCAAGAAGAGCTTGGTACCCAGAACTTCAAGAATTTATATCAGAGGACCCATGGCCTCTGCCACTCAGTCAGGACCTGCGGCAGCAGGGGCCCTGTCTGTTCCAAGACTTACCGCGGCTGCGTTTGACGGCATGGCGGTTGAACGCCGGATCCTGAAGGAAAAGGGTATTCCGGAGGAAGTAATTCCTACGCTTACTAAAGCCAGGAAAGAGGTTACAGCAACTCATTATCACCGCATATGGCGAAAATATGTTGCATGGTGTGAGGCCGAAAGGGCCCCAACAGAGGAATTTCAACTAGGTCGATTTCTGCATTTCCTGCAAGCAGGAGTGACTATGGGCCTTAAATTGGGTTCCATTAAGGTACAGATCTCGGCTCTGTCGATTTTCTTTCAAAAAAGAACTAGCTTCAGTACCTGAAGTTCAGACATTTATAAAAGGAGTGCTGCATAGTCAGCCCCCGTTTGTGCCTCCTGTGGCACCTTGGGATCTCAACGTGGTGTTGAGTTTTCTTAAAATCACTTTGGTTTGAACCACTAAAAACCGTGGATCTGAAATATCTCACATGGAAGGTGGTTATGTTATTGGCCTTGGCTTCTGCCAGGCGAGTATCAGAATTGGCGGCTTTGTCTTGTAAAAGCCCTTATTTGATTTTCCATATGGATAGGGCAGAATTGAGGACTCGTCCCCAGTTTCTCCCTAAGGTGGTGTCAGCGTTTCACCTGAACCAGCCTATTGTGGTGCCTGCGGCTACTAAGGATTTGGAGGACTCCAAGTTGCTAGACGTTGTCAGGGCCCTGAAAATATATGTTTCCAGGACGGCTGGAGTCAGAAAATCTGACTCGCTGTTTATCCTATATGCACCCAACAAGCTGGGTGCTCCTGCTTCTAAGCAGACTATTGCTCGTTGGATTTGTAGTACAATTCAGCTTGCACATACTGTGGCAGGCCTGCCACAGCCAAAATCTGTCAATGCCCATTCCACAAGGAAGGTGGGCTCATCTTGGGCGGCTGCCCGAGGGGTCTCGGCTTTACAACTTTGCCGAGCAGCTACTTGGTCAGGGGCAAACACGTTTGCAAAATTCTACAAATTTGATACCCTGGCTGAGGAGGACCTGGAGTTCTCTCATTCGGTGCTGCAGAGTCATCCGCACTCTCCCGCCCGTTTGGGAGCTTTGGTATAATCCCCATGGTCCTTACGGAGTTCCCAGCATCCACTAGGACGTTAGAGAAAATAAGAATTTACTCACCGGTAATTCTATTTCTCGTAGTCCGTAGTGGATGCTGGGCGCCCATCCCAAGTGCGGTTTATCTGCATTACTTGTACATAGTTATTGTTAACTAAATCGGGTTATTGTTGAGCCATCTGTTGAGAGGCTCTATTGTTTCATACTGTTAACTGTGTTTCATATCACGAGTTGTACGGTGTGATTGGTGTGGCTGGTATGAGTCTTACCCGGGATTCAAAATCCTTCCTTATTGTGTACGCTCGTCCGGGCACAGTACCTAACTGAGGCTTGGAGGAGGGTCATAGTGGGAGGAGCCAGTGCACACCAGGTAGTCTAAGATCTTTCTAGAGTGCCCAGCCTCCTTCGGAGCCCGCTATTCCCCATGGTCCTTACGGAGTTCCCAGCATCCACTACGGACTACGAGAAATAGAATTACCGGTGAGTAAATTCTTATTTTTTTGTCTGCGGAAAAATAAATAAAATACATTTCTGTAAAGTAATGACATAATGTCATGATGTGAATTCTTTACTTAAACACAAAGAACACAATCAGTTTAGCATTTCAGAACACTCAAGTTTCCCTCTAAGAAATCTTAACATTCTATAGTCTTTGGCCACAAAGCATTAAAATATAATACAGCAGTGCGGTAGTACCATCAGTGTCCTTCATTCAGGGTTGACGGTGGTGTCAGCAGTGTTGGGGTGCCAGCAGTGTCCTCAGTATGGGGCTGTCAGCAGTGCGGGGTTGCTGACGCTATCTAATCACCTACACAGTGCAGGAAGAAGTGGTGGCAGGACCTGGCGGATGGCAGAGAAACATGCCCTGTGCTGCTACGGGTCACTACAATGATCAAGCTCCCCTCTCCTCCTCATTTCCCTTGACTCGCTTGGTGATGGTGGTGGGAGCCTGACAGCTGCAGCGGCGTTCTCCGTAAGCGAATAGGAAGCCCAGAGCTGGAATATATATATATATATATATATATATATATATATATATAAAATCACATGGATGAAGTGCAGAAGCCAGTGACTCCTCAGCCAATGACCTCACCGCACGTCATTGTGGTAAACCATGGGTGGCAAAGACGTACACAGTGTTGACATCTGTAGTTACCTGCCTGAGAACCGGCCCCAGTGTGGAGTGCAGCCCACACAGGGTCCAGCAACAGGGGATCACCTCAGAGACGTGTAATTTTTATTTTTATTTTATTTTTTGTTGTGACATCTGGCCGCTGAAGTGAAGCTGGAGCCATGGAGAGAAGAAATAGCATGAAGGGGAACAAAGCAGGCAGGCAGGTTTGGCCATGAGACTGGAGAGGCACAGGGAGGTTTGTCCATAAAGCTGGAGAGGCACAGGGAACTTTGGCCATAAGGCTGGAGAGGCGCGGGGGGGGGAGGGTGGGGGGAGTGAGGGGTAGGGTGGTATGAAGCTTGGAGACAGACAGTAGAAGCATGAAGCTTGGAGACAGATGCTCAGCTGTAGTATCGTGCAGACTGCCCATGTGATGAACAGAGACCTGGTAGACTGTAGAATGATCTTTTGCACTGAAAATAACGGATTTTCCTAACACACCACAGCATAGAAACATATAGCAATTTTTTGTTTGGCCAACTACTTTTGGGCGCAGCATCTGATTTCCTGACATTAAGCGTTGTTGCAACATAGAGCTTTAATGCCCTAACATGTAAGGTGTGAAGAGATCTCTTTAACCATAGTGTATTTTAACCTAAAGCTGAAAGTACAATACATGCCTAGATATAAATGGAACTTTTAAACCACCCTACAGGCTGATCTTCAGGGATCTGCTAAGCAACCAGCTCAGATACTGGCAAAACAGAAAACAGAAGTATCAAGTGGTTCAAAAAGAGGCTGTTGCAATGTCACCAACACTAGAAACTTGTGTCCCAATGGACTACTGGTGGATTGAATGGTGGTTGTAAATGCACCACGCCTTGCAAAAACGTGTGCAATTCTGGAATAAATGCTATCCTTCACTTGAAGAATTCAGACACGCCAGAAAGCTGAAATTATTTTTAACCTGTTCTCTAGGACTTCCTGTAAAAAAAACATGCGCAAATAAATGAACTGCATAGGAGTTGTTGGAAACTTCTTTTTTTGACACCAACTGCCATAGGTCTTTCAGACCCTGTAACAGACTGTTTAAAAAATTACAGGAGCTGATTGGTTGGTACTTTATCATCATGCTATTTATCACTCTTCAAGACTTGATAAATCTGGGCATTAATACCCAGACTTCGACTTTCATGGAAACAACATCTAAGTATGTCCTCATAAGTGGGAAGCTAAAAGGACACTAAAGGGCAGGCTTGGACTGGCCCACAGGGGTACAGGGGAATCTACCGGTGGGCCCCACTGCCTGGGGGCCCACCTCTTGCTCTAAAGGGGGGTACTCACGGAGCAATCGCTGCTTAAAATCTAAGCAATCTGACTAGATTGCTTAGATTTTAAGCAGCGATCACTCCGTGTGTACCCCTCACAGCGATAGCGGTGCGCAGCCCCGCGCATCGCTATCGCTGGTGCTAGATTGGCCAATCTAGCAGGTCGCTCACTTCACCCGCTGGGTGAAATTAGTGCCCCCCCCCCCCCCCCCCCCGTCTCCCCCCGCACGCTCAGCACACATTGTGCTGTGCTGAGCGGGTGGAGAGATGTGTGCGTAGCGGTTCGCTCTGCACACATCTCTCCCCAGATCTGCCGGTGAGTAATGACCTTTAGGATCAGGTTCTAGACTGTGCACTTAAATTATACATTATACATATGTTACCTTATACTGGACTATGGTGTATTTTCTGCAGTGCATTGCTGTTATTACTCTGGTACATTATCATGCATGCAGTAGCTGAATTTACTGCATATATTTATGAAAGGGCCCAGACATTGCACTCTCTAATGGTTAGTCAAACCAATGAGGTGGCAGGCCACACCCCCTCAGCAGACTGGCCACACGCCTAAACATGGGCCCCTACCACTGCATTCCCCCGGTGGGCCCTACATGCCCCAGTCCGACACTGCTAAAGGGTCTATTTATTAACATTATTTTTACTAAAATAATGTGAAAAAGGGTGTTTTCACACCCTTTTTTTTTCACATTATTTTACTATCACCTGAATGTATTAAAGGGCATTTAGAGCAGTTGTCACAAAAAACTGTTCCAAACCTTTTAATTCACTTTTTTTTTTGTAAGTCACATCGCATTCCCCATACTTATAATGGGAAATGTGATGTGGCCAAATTGACTAAAAAAAAAAAATTTGAAAAAATACCGCAGTGTGCCCTGGGATAATCTCGCCAACTCAGGCTAGCGAGATCACAGGACAGCACTGCGATAGGGAGGCATTTGCCCAGCTTTCTCTGCCACTGGCAGAGAAAGCTGAGCGGGACCCGGCTCCAGTGATCAGCTATGCGTGTCCGATGGACCCACAAGCTGATCAGAGTGTAAAATGAAAAAAATAAGAAGTAAAAAAAACCCCAAAACCATACTTACCAGTCCAGGGAGCCGGTGTCCGCTGCTCCTCTGAGCGCGCCGCCATGTGCTGCAATGTGACCCTGGTGCAGTAAAGTGATGCTGCAGGAGCAGCGCGGATTGGCTTCCTGGACTGGTAAGTATATTGATCTGCTGGGGGGGTCCGTGACATGCGGGGTTGCGGGGTTAATCGAGATGGAGGGGGTCGACCGGGCGGCAGCGGAAGCAGCGATTTTGGCGGGGGTGGCACATGCGCAGCAGGACATCGGGGTAATTTTACGAAAAATACCCCGATGATGCTGCGGATTGTCATCGCAGGGACAGAGCTTGACCGCAAGCTCTGTCCCTGCATGCGATAATTGATACATCCCTGCGATGTAATCAATTATCGCAGTGCGAGTTTGGGCGATTTTATCACCTGTCATCCGCATCCTGGATGCAGATGGTGATAAAAAGGCCCCTAAATCTTTTGGATTGCCAGACAGGGGGCAATCAAACATTTGGCATAATGAAAATTTGGACAGAGCAATGGTTACTTGCAGTAATCACACAAGCACGTAGTAAGAAGTAGCGAGCAGGAAAATCTTCTCTACCCCCAAGAACACCTGAATGCTATTGCCACAGAATCGTCAAAGCACGATTCTGCAACAGAGCATAACAAAAAGGCTGATGTGGGCTGACAGTCAAAGTGGCAAACGCAGGTCCAAACATTACTCTCTAGCCCGGCGTGTAGTGCGGGGGAGTTTCAGCCTCTTTACAGGTGGGAGGAGTGGCTGACGTTAGTCCTAAAAGCAGGTCCCAACACATCTCTAGCCTGGCCTGAATTGTGGCAGTGCCCCAGCAATTGCAATTTTTGTGTTTTCTGGCCTCTGCTTCTGACAGAATATATTAACTGATCAAGCTGAATATTTTTACACATTTTATTGGCCCAAAGAGGCAACTGTTACATGCTATTAGAATTCGATTCTCAGAAAAAAAAACTGACATACTCTAGTGCGTAATGTGATCAGGTTTCTGTATTTAAAGGCACCTCAGCAGCTGAAATTCATCACCAACTTGTTGAGGTGTATGGGGATAATGTTATATCACGGAAACAGGTTTGGGTTTGGTTAGGTTTGGTGCACTGCTTTTGAAGACGTTCAAGCTAACCAGCGAGCCAGCTAGCCAAGCACGTACACAATAAATGACAATTTGTGCCACATTGAAAGTCTGATTCAGGAGGACAGACAAATTTGAATTAATTATATCACTGAGGAACTGAGTATCTCAGTGGATACTGTGCACAACATCGTTCATGAGTAACTGTGGTACAGGAAAAAGTGTTCACAGAGGGTACCAAAGCAACTCACAGAGGTTCACAAAACCAATAGGATAGGATTGTCGCTCATGCACTTGACGTGGTATTATGAGGAGGGAGTGCAGATCCTGCAGAGCTGGCCCTAGGCATAGGCAAACTAGGCAAATGCCTAGGGCATTTGGAATGCCTAGGGGCACAAGCAGCTTTTGCTGATTACAAATATTTGTGGCATGCCTATATTCTGTGTGACTGCGGCTGTATCTACATACGAAATGCTACGTTATAGTGTATTCCTGGAAATCACTGTAACGTAGCATTTTGTATACAGATACAGCCACAGCCGCACACAGAATATAGGCATGGTGCATAGCATTTTAATCAGCAGAAGCTGCTTGTTCATCCTAGTCATACAGCAATGCAAATAAGACGCATTTTCTGCAAAAAAATGTGCCTGACTTTAGCAGAGCTGGCCAGGAGCTGCCAGCTGACTTACGCCAGTCATCTCCTGCTGCATGGCGTATTTAGGCAAGATGTATGAGGACACATCTGTATCTAAGCAGAGTCACAGTGTTAGCGGCCGTGTGAGTGCTGTGTGGGTGGGTTGGTTGGTTGTGCAATAGTGTTCGGCATATGTTTAAGAGGTATTATGTGTGTCATGTGTATAAATGCATTAATAATGTGTGGCATATGTGTAAGGGGCATTACGTGTGTCATGTGTATAAGGGCATTATTGTACGGCATATGTGTTTGGGGTATTATGTGTGTATAAGGGCATTAATAATGTGCAGTGTATGTGTAAGGGACATTATGTGTAAAAGAGCATTAATTAAGGTTGGCATAGTGTCTAAGGCGCAGAAATTAATAAATTGTGTCATATGTGTGACATTCATTACTGTGTGCTATGTGTATAAAGGCATTACTAATGTGTGACATTAGGGGGTCATTCAGATCTGATCGCTGGTGTGCGTTTAGTCACAGTGGGCGGTCGGATCCTAACTGCGCATGCGTATGCGCCGCAATGTGCAGGCATGTCGGGCAGCTACAATGGGCATCAGCGGTCAGCGACGGGATGGTGCGAAGTATCCATTTGCACGGGCGTACGCAAGGTGATTGACAGGAAGAGGCCGTCTGTGGATGGCAACTGACCGTTTACAGGTAGTGTCTGGAAAAATGTAGCACATCCAAGCGTTTTGAGGGAGTGTGTTTGACGTCAGCTCCGTCCCTGATCAGCAGGATTCAATCATACTGGAAGAGTAAATCCTGCGCTGCACAAACTGATTTTTAGCAGCTCTGCTACACATAGGAATGCACACTTGCACAGCGAAAATACACTCACCCTGTAGGGGGCAACTATCTGATCGCAGGACAGCAAAAAACGCAGCCCAGCGATCAGATCTGAATTAGGCCCTATGTGTATAAGGTGCTCTACTCTGTGGCGTAACGTATAGAAAGGGCACTACTGTGTGGTCTAATGTGAATAAAGAGCAATATGGTGCGGTGTAATGTAAATAAGGAGCAATTCAGTGTGATGTATTGTGAATAAGGGGCACTACTGTGAGGAGTAACATATATAAGATAAAGTGGTACTACTGTGTGATGTAACGTGAATAAGGGACATTATCGCATGAATACAGATACACTACTGTGTGACGTAATTTGAATTGGGGGTACTATTGTGTGGCAATGCCCCTTCCCAGCAAGAACATGCCCCTTTTTGAACTGTGCACCAATTGTGCGCACTGTTCCTATTTTAAATATAGGGAGTAGGAGCTGCTATGGGTGATAGTGCTTGGAAAGGTGTGTAGGGTCAAAGGCGGAACTAGTGCTAGGGGGCACCAGCCAAAATCTTGCCTAGGGCATCATATTGGTCAGGGCCGGCTCTGTTCCTGCAGCGTATTTTTACCAGTGATGAAATGTGGGATCATCATATGACCGGGGATGAAGCAAGCATCCATGACATGGAAACATGCATTGTCCCCACCTTAAGAGAAGGTCGGGGTTACCATATTTTGGGTCCACAAGCTCGTTCTTCTTGCTGTTTTCCTCACCAAGGGAGATACAGTGAAAGGAAGAAGAGGAGGAGGTGGGAAAAAAATGGGACAGAGAAACATCCTGGAGAGAAGAGGGAATTTTAATAAAACTTGCCTGTGGGCGATCCTCCGTGATGCACTTAACAGCTACACAAATTCAAACGACATGCTACTCCAAAATTCCAAGATTTTAGTGGGTCTTAAGTTAAAGGGTAAGGTATTGCTACTAAGCAATTAAGTTTTTATACAACAACAATTTCTTAACAGACCAGTTTAAAAGGGAAAAAAATTCTATGCATGTGATGCACGGGACGTTATGTTCACTTTCTGGAGAATCAACCCTAATGGTTTCATAAACAATATTGTGAATATGTTACAATCCTGAGCACTCATGTTTTGTTATTGTTATAATTACCTTTGCTTCAGTTTGTGGAACTACAGGTCACAGCTAGCTCCTGCATAGTTGTCTCCCAGTGCCTTTGCTCCTGCACTCAGCTACTGAGTTCACAGGTGTCTGGATTCTGTAATTACAGCTCGTTACCTGAACACTACTATTCAGCTTGTCAGCCTGCTCAGTCTGCACTGCAGCTGCATGTTATATCAATTACTGGGGGCCTGTCTGGTGCTCACAACTGATTGGTCCAGCCTGTTCTTTTAAGCGTCTCAATCCCAAGAAGCTTTGCCAGTTATAGCTACTCCATGTGGTGTTCTGCTCTCTGGTTCCTCTCTGGTCTCAATTCATCTGTCCAGTGGGCATTGCCTTGTTCCAGTATTGAATTCCAGCTTCAACATCTTGCTGACGACTTTAGTCTGCCGACTGCCGTTACCCTGTCTCCAAGTGTCTGCACCCCAGTCCGTCCGTGTGCCGCTACCTCCTGTGTCACCCCTGGAGTGCCTGCTGCTGTTCCATCTCCACAGCCCCAGCGTACCATCTGGCCGTGTGCACCCTGCCACCTTCTCCAGTTCCTGTTTGTTCCTGTGTATCCCTGCGGCTGATCATATACAACACCTCTACCATAACTCTAGTCCAGTTCAGGTATCAAGTGACCCAGACAGGGGGCCGCGACCTGCACGTCGGAAGCCGCGAAGCCCATATCCCCTTGCGGGGTTCCCTGGTGAAAACCTTCCGGCGTGTTAGACTCCGCGCCTCTGTTCTGGGTAACGTCAACCACTTGGTACCTGATTCCGAATTCCAGATTCTGCACCAGTTCCTGGCATTATAACTGGCCCACCACTTCCTGGGCATGGACCAGTCACAGCAAAATACTGCTCAAATCTTGGCTGGTCAAATACAAAATTTGATGCAGCAACTGCAAGATCTAAAGCTCCGAGTTTCCACCCAGGAAGAAACTAGCAGGTCATTGGTTGTAACCAGAGCTCCTGGGCCTGAACCAAAGCTGCATCTTCCAGATCGGTTTACAGGTGACCGGAAACAGTTCCAGAATTTCCGTGATAGCTGCAAGCTATATTTCAGACTCCGGCCATTATCGTCTGGTTCTGAGGCTCAGCGAGTAGGTATCATCATCTCCCTCCTGCAGGAGGAACCCCAGTCCTGGGCGTTCGGATTGAAAACGGAGAATCCCGCCTTGCACACAGTGGATGCCTTTTTTAGCGCCCTAGGAATTCTTTATGATGACCCGGACCGAGCAGCTTCTGCAGAGGCTCACTTACGAGCCCTGAGACAAGGGAAAAACACGGCCGAGGTATACTGCACTGAGTTTCGCAGATGGGCAGGTGATAGTGGTTGGAATGACCCAGCCCTCCGAAGTCAGTTCCGCTTAGGCCTCACTGAGCAAATTAAAGACTACCTTGTCCAGTATCCTACTCCTGAAACCCTGGACAAGCTCATGCAGTTAGCAATTCGAGTAGATCGTCGGATCAGGGAACGGAGGATGTAGAAAGGTGGAGGGTCACCATCTCCCTCAGCAGTAGCCTTGGAAGAAGCCGAAGATTCCAGTGAACCCATGCAGATTGGGGCCTTTCGTCTTTCTGCTCAGGAAAAATCTCGTAGGCGATCGATGGGCCTATGCTTATATTGTGGAGCAAAGGGTCATTTTGCTAATGTTTGCACCCTGAAGTCGGGAAAAGACAAGACCCAGGGGTAAAAGGGGAGTTACTCCTGGGTCTGGCTGGAATCTCTCCAAAATTCAGTCTTGATTCCAGTTCAAATTAGTCTACCTACTCAGCAAGTTGCAATCAAGGCTTTTGTTGATTGTGGTGCAGCTACCAACTTTATGGATATCTCTTTCGCCCGGTCCTGGAACATTCCTATACTAAAGATGAAGCTTTCTGTGACTATTTGTGGCCTTGACGGTAACCCCCTCCTCAGTGGGCAAGTGTCTCAGCAAACTCCTCCTGTTCATTTAACTACTGGTCTTCTGCATTCGGAGAAGATTATTTTCCTCCTTGTCAATTGCCCCGTGGCCTCCATAGTCCTAGGGCTTCCATGGTTGAAATCCCATAATCCATCCATCTGCTGGAAGACAGGAGAACTCTTACAGTGGGGAACAGAATGTACAGGAAGATGTCTGTCCTTGCCAGTGCGATGCTCTCAAGTTATACCAGAGGGGCTACCGACTCCATATCATTCCTTTGCGGATGTCTTCTCCAAGAAAGAGGCGGATACTCTTCCCCCCCATCGACCTTACGACTGTGCCATCAGTCTGGTATCCGAAGATAAATTACCTAAGGGTAGATTATATGCTCTTTCTTTGCCAGAAACTAAAGCCATGGAAGACTATATTAAGGAGAACCTAAGCAAAGGGTTTATTCGTCCCTCAAAATCACCAGTAGGAGCAATATTCTTCTTTGTGGCAAAAAAGGACGGCTCCTTACGTCCATGCATTGATTATAGAGGACTCAACAAAATCACTGTTAAGAATTCTTATCCTTTGCCTTTGATTTCTGTGTTGTTTGATCAACTCCGGATGGCGGAAATGTTCTCTAAAATTGATCTTCGGGGGGCATATAACCTCATACGAATTAAGGCCGGTGACGAGTGGAAGACGGCCTTCAACACTCATTCTGGACATTATGAATACCTTGTTATGCCATTTGGATTGTCAAATGCTCTTGCCATCTTCCAAGATTTTATCAATGATGTGCTCCGAGAATTCCTGGGAAAATTTGTTGTGGTCTACTTGGATGACATCTTGATATATTCACATTCACTGGAGCAGCATCGAGTTCATGTCCAGATGGTGTTGCAAAAGCTCCGGGAGCACCATCTATACGCCAAGTTAGAAAAATGTGAATTCGAAGTGAAGGAAGTCGCTTTCTTAGGATACATCATCTCTCCCAAGGGGTTCTCCATGGATCCCAGTAAGCTTCAAGCAATTCAAGATTGGGCACAACCTACTAACCTTAAAGCTATACAACGCTTTCTTGGGTTCGCTAATTATTACAGATTTATTCGTTCATTTTCAGACATTGTTGCACCTATTGTTGCTTTGACCAAGAAAGGTGCGGATCCGTAACATTGGTCATCTTCAGCTCTACAAGCTCTTCTCAAGTTAAAAAAAGCCTTTATATCTGCACCTGTTCTTAGTCATCCAAATCCTGACCTGCCTTTTGTTATGGAAGTGGATGCTTCTGAAGTGGGAGTGGGAGCAGTCCTATCACAGAAAGATCCAGTGGATTCTAAACTTCACCCGTGCTCTTTTCTGTCCAGAAAGTTCTCTCCTGCCGAAGCCAACTATGATGTTGGAAATCGTGAACTGCTTGCTATCAAGTGGGCTCTAGAAGAATGGAGGCACTGGTTGGAAGGGGCGAGACACGTGATTACAATCCTCACTGACCATAAAAACTTATCCTATATTGAGTCAGCCAAGAGACTGAATCCAAGACAGGCACGATGGGCATTATTCTTCACTAGATTCAACTATGTGATCTCCTATCGGCCAGGATCGAAGAATCTTAAAGCAGATGCCTTGTCACGAAGCTTCCTTCCAATTCAAAATTCATCCTGCTCTTCTGAACCAATTATTCTTGTTTCCAATATCCATGCTGGTCTTGCTCAAGATTTAGTCTCCCAGATTCAAGCCAAACAGTCTCTTGCACCCATGGGGACTCCCTAAGGACTCCTCTTTGTCTCTAAAGAGTACAGGAAAGCAGTTTTATCTGAATTTCATGTAAAAAGAATCTCTGGGCATCCAGGGATTTCTAAGACTCTGGATTTATTGTCTCGCTCAGTTTGGTGGCCTTCTATGTATCAAGATGTTAGAGAGTTCATTCTTGCTTGTGAGATCTGTGCTCAACATAAAACTCCTCGTAAAGCTCCCATGGGACATCTTACGCCTCTTACGGTTCCCTCAAGACCTTGGTCCCATATTTCTATGGATTTTGTGGTTGATCTTCCCAAGTCATCGGGGTACAATACCATTTGGGTTGTGGTAGACGGGTTCAGTAAGATGGCTCACTTTGTTCCTCTTCGCAAGCTCCCCAGTGCCAGGGAATTGGCAACCTTGTTTATCCAACATATCTTTAAATTACATGGATTACCACAGGACATCGTCTCCGACAGAGGAACTCAGTTTATTGCTCAATTCTGGCGAGCTTTCTGTTCAGCCTTGGATATTAGTCTTAGTCTGTCCTCTGGTTATCATCCGCAATCCAATGGACAGACTGAGCGAGTGAACCAGTCTCTTGAACAGTATCTCCGTCGTTATGTTTCCAAGTACCATAACGATTGGGTGGACCATCTGGCATTTGCTGAATTTGCATATAATAATTCCAGTCACTCTTCTTCATCCATGTCACCCTTCTTTTGTCTCTCTGGGTTCCATCCTAGGTCTAACGCTTTTGACATCCTGCAGCAACAGACTTCTTCCCTTGATCCTGTAGCTCGTCTGAGGAAAATTTGGAGGAGAGTAAGTCTGGCACTCAACCAAGTCTCTGTTCGTTCCAAACAATTTGCTGACAGACGACGAAGACCTTGTACTTTTAAAGCGGGTGACATGGTGTGGCTGTCCACTCGAAATATCAAGTTACGCCAGCCCTCTCAAAAATTTGGGCCTAGGTTCATTGGTCCATTCCGGATTATTAGACAGATTAATCCAGTAGCCTTTCGACTCCTTTTACCAAAATCACTTAAGATCAATAACACTTTCCACTGTTCCTTGTTGAAACCAGCATTTGTGTCCCAGAGATTTAGAAGATCTCCTTCCAGAAGGCCTGCCACTGTGTTAGTCCAAGGTCACAAGGAGTTTGTTGTGGAAAAGATTCTGGATTCCAAGTTCAGGAGGGGTCAAGTTCATTTCCTCGTGCATTGGAAGGGTTACGGTCCGGAAGAGAGAACCTGGGTACCAGAGCGGTTTCTTCATGCACCCAGACTTAAGAGGTCTTTCTTCTGTGAATTTCCGGATAAGCCTGGTTCTAGGGGTTCTTAACCCCTCTTCAAGGGGGGGGGGTACTGTTACAATCCTGAGCACTCATGTTTTGTTATTGCTATAATTACCTTTGCTTCAGTTTGTGGAACTACAGGTCACAGCTAGCTCCTGCATAATTGTCTCCCAGTGCCTTTGCTCCTGCACTCAGCAACTGACTTCACAGGTGTCTGGATTCTGTAATTACAGCTCGTTACCTGAAAACTACTATTCAGCTTGTCAGCCTGCTCAGTCTGCACTGCAGCTGCATGTTATATCAATTACTGGGGGCCTGTCTGGTGCTCACAACTGATTGGTCCAGCCTGTTCTTTTAAGCGTCTCAATCCCAAGAAGCTTTGCCAGTTATAGCTACTCCATGTGGTGTTCTGCTCTCTGGTTCCTCTCTGGTCTCAATTCATCTGTCCAGTGGGTATTGCCTTGTTCCAGTATTGAATTCCAGCTTCAACATCTTGCTGACGACTTTAGTCTGCCGACTGCCGTTACCCTGTCTCCAAGTGTCTGCACCCCAGTCCGTCCGTGTGCCGCTACCTCCTGTGTCACCCCTGGAGTGCCTGCTGCTGTTCCATCTCCACAGCCCCAGCGTACCATCTGGCCGTGTGCACCCTGCCACCTTCTCCAGTTCCTGTTTGTTCCTGTGTATCCCTGCGGCTGATCATATACAACACCTCTACCATAACTCTAGTCCAGTTCAGGTATCAAGTGACCCAGACAGGGGGCCGCGACCTGCACGTCGGAAGCCGCGAAGCCCATATCCCCTTGCGGGGTTCCCTGGTGAAAACCTTCCGGCGTGTTAGACTCCGCCTCTGTTCTGGGTAACGTCAACCAATTGGTACCTGATCCCGAATTCCAGATTCTGCACCAGTTCCTGACAGAATAATTTATTTTGAATAATGGCCTCAGTCGATGGTGGCACTAGAATAAATGTATGAAATGTATGAAACCAAGAGGGCAGTTATATTTTAGCCCTAAATGGTAAGTACCATAAATAATATGTGAAGGGCTTGTAGTAACTTGAGGGGTAAAGTATACGAGTTCGGCTCGTAGAATATCGACATTGAGAATATCAACACAAGTATGTCAACATGGTCTGAATGTTGAAATTCAGAGTGTCGACAGGGGCTCAAAGTCAACATTTGATATGTTGACATTCCCTGTACCTACACTAACTGTAATCCTCATATGTAGTGGCAGCTGCTACCCATGGGCTGCAGCACAGACCAAACATTGCATGACAAACAGTATGAGCGCATATACAAGGTGAAATCAAAGTCCCATGGAACTACAAGTCCAAGGCTGGACAGGAAAGAGTGTTCCTCACAGTCACTGACACCCAGTCTTACTGGTTGGTGAAATTTTGTCAGTGTGCACTTCTGGGACTTCCAGCTGTCGCCTCCCCAATACACACCCGATCCCGAACGGGTAAGGATCCTGCCGAGAGAATGAAAGAGCAGGGAGCGCCAATAGTGCATTAAAAGTGTATAACAGTTTATTAAAAAAACATCCAGGTCGGTAACAAATGAGAGCCCATAAAAGGCGGTTAAACCACCGCTTGTATAACCAACATGAGAATTACCCCACAGTGCAAACAGCGTTCTTGATTCAGAAACCGTACATCAGACCACGCCCATACGCGTTTCGTCATCCGACTTCGTCAGCCCACCCTTGGGCTACCCTTGACTGACACATCTACTTTGCACTGAATGTATATGCATATAAAACAATATACCCAAGAAAATACAAAAAATAAATAACAATAAACATGAACAGGAGTATCTGTGTGGAGAAGGCATCCACTATAAGACTACACAAAATTAAGAACAACAGGCCTGGTTCAAAACTATCTGTTTTCTATAGGAAACAGGAAAAGATTAGTTCCTCATTAAGCCCTAATGGGGCCATAGCATTAAGTAAATATATCCATCGACTTTCTTGCTTTAGTAGCTGCTTGTTTATATGCATATACATTCAGTGTAAAGTAGATGTGTCAGTCAAGGGTAGCATCATTACAATATGACCAATATATGGTTAGCCCCGACGTTATGTTTGTCTTGATTAAATCAGAGTTATAAGTTTAGTGATTAGTTCAGCTAGTGGGGGGCGCTGTGGGTAATGATAGTTATCTATACAAGTGATGTAATAGGTCCCTGATGGGAATTGTGGCACATTGTATATGCATAGATGTCATTTTACTGTATTTTGTTTTAGGTGTAGTAGTTTTGTACACGTTTGTTGTCCCGATCTTGCCGCTTTCGGTGAGTGGAGGTGACGTGGCTGGGTTGCCAGGAGACAGGGAAGCCACCAGAGGTACGTCATGTCAGGCGGGCGGATCACTCGGACGAGTAGGCCAATCGGTGAACCGCTGTGTGCCCGGAGGGTGTGTGACGCGATACACACGTCACGGTCACGTGACGTGAGGAGGCGGGACAGACACTACCATGGCAACAGACGGGAGACTGGGAGACGCTCGTGGAGAGCGTGGCGATGCTGGATGACGTCACAGGTGGGCGTCCAGGCGTCCTGGTAGCTTCACACACGCGCCCCCCTACAACACCTGGCAGAGCTCAGGTAAACGATTAGGACAGGTGAGCACACTTTGTTCATTTAGTGGGTATAAATAGAAGGAGCTTGGCATAATGGTTTGAACTACTCCCCTGAAGACGGCGGCAGCCGAAACAGCTGTAGGGAGACCCTGCTGGGTCAGATCCATATCCCCAGCATGACTCAGGACATGTGAGACTTGTACTATTGATGGAACTTTGTTTCCAAGCTGCTGTTTTTTGCACCAAAAAGTTTGTCATATTATTTGAAATGGCATAAAAACGTTTGGATATTGAAGGAGTGCTGGTTTCTTCTGCAAGATAGCCCCAGTTGGAGCCTCATGGTGTGGTTATACTTATATTGAATTACCTCAAACCGGGCACCCTGCATGAGATGATTACAGTGTTGTGCGGACCATGATGTACACTAGCTTATTTCCATGAACTGGATTTGGACTGCACCACGTTATTGGTTTTTAATTATATGTTGTTTGTTGTATGTATTGTATAGTCTTGCATTTTGTGCACATGTTATAAGGGTGCTTATTATAGTGCTCAGTTTTGTCCTTTGAGTGCACGTGTTAAGAACGATGGAGTTTGGTGTCGGCGACATCACTGGGACCAAGAGATTCCAAGATAAAGATGTATCTAAAATACTTTTTTCTAACACTGACCAATTAGCTTTCGATCAGGATAGCCCACAGGAAGTTCATGCAGATTCATTAAGGTTGCGCAAGAGATTGGTGGAACTTGAACTTTATGGGCTGACATTGTCCCAATATCATAAAGAAAATGTAGTCCCTAGGGGCTTTAGAATCAAAAATCAACCTACTCTGGGTCGTAACTGTAAAGAATTCTGTAGACAATGGCGTCTTATCCTGAATCAGTGTAGTTTTGATTTAATGCTCTTGGTCATCCAGCAGGTGAACGCCGACATCAAGGTTGTGGAGAAGGATATCAAAGCTTGTGAGATTGCAGGATTAGATATTATCAAGGCCGATAATAGCACTGACTGGCTATCCAAATTGGATGAAAGTGTAGCTACATTTAAATCAGATTTGTTAGCATTTAAGAAAGGTAAATACAAGAGGGTCAAAGAGGACTATAGGGATTTTCGTGTGTATCCCTGGTTGATTCCTCAAAATAATAGACGACAGTGGCAAACTGGTCAGACGTTTAAAAGACGACAACCTAGATATTTTACTGATATTGAGTCTAACACCTCTCAGAGTAATTCAGACAATTCCAGTAAATCTAGACAACATTTTTTAGGAGACAAAGCGTCCACACGCAGCAAAGTACCACCAGACAGGGAACTAGAAAACCCTGCAGGAGAGGGGGTGTCAGGTATCAAAAATCAAAAAGAAAAAAATCCCAGGATGATCCGCAAATAGCATTGTTCAATCTATCCTCATACAAATTAACTGAACCAGAGGCTATGGTATTAGCCAAGGGTTTGTCCTTTGTTCAAACTCACCGACAGAAACCTTTTGACTTTGCGGTTGAACTCTACAGATTTCATAGGCAACTACGCCTCAAAGACTTCTTCAACAAACGGACAGCTACTGAGTATAAATCAACTCCATTCAAAATTCCCAGTACTTTTGACCCGCCATCAACAAACGCATCGATTGAGACCTTTATGCGTTTGGTAAGGATGGATACTATACCGATTTTACGTAAGAGTAGGATCAAATATTCAAATCTAAACAAGGAAGAGTCATTAGCAATAAAAACTTTAAATAACAATGTCAATATTGTAATACGCCCCGCCGATAAAGGCGGTGGCATTGTTATAATGAACAAGACTAACTATGTTGAGGAAGTAATGAGGCAGTTGTCAGATGCAACCTGTTATAAAAGACTTCAGTTTGACCCAACACTCAATTTCAAGAAGGAAATAGATTCCATCATTCAACTTGGTTACAACAACGGTTGGATAGATGAACAGACAGAAAAATTTCTCATTCAGGACTACCCGAGGATCCCCCTCTTGTACATCTTACCTAAGGTGCACAAGAGTTTGGTGGATCCTCCGGGTAGACCTATTATTTCCTCCAGAGGCTCATTGGGACAACCTTTGTCTCAGTATGTTGATTATCACTTACAATCAGTAGTCCAACATACCCCCTATTTTATTAAGGATACGTCGGATTTTATTAACAAATTAGAACAATTTGGACCTCCGCCAAGTGATTGTCTTTTTGTGACGTTAGACGTTTCTAGTTTATACACTAGTATTGACCATACGGAGGGGATTGAATCAGTCAGGAAGGCCATCACCACCAGTCCACACTATGAGGGTCCACCAGTTGATTTTCTATTACTACTGATTGAGATCATTTTACATAAAAATTATTTTTTATTTAATAATTCTTTTTTTCTACAACTTCATGGGACGGCGATGGGGTCTAACATGGCCCCATCATACGCCAATTTATTTATGTATGATTTTGAACAGAATAACATCATGAACGATGTGGATTTTGCTAAATTCATATCGTTCTACGTCAGATTTATCGACGACCTTTTCATGCTGTGGACTGGTGGTGAACACGCATTGGTCCAATTTGTTGAGAAATTGAACAACAGGCCTGGTTCAATTAGATTCACTTACCGATTTAATAGGGTAAAGATGGAGTTTTTAGATGTGTTGGTAGGAATAGAGGAAGGATGTTTCACAACTAGCATTTTTAGAAAACCAACAGACAAAAACACGCTTCTTCTTGCATCAAGCTTTCACCCACAACCTTTAAAGAAGGAACTTCCTTACTCTCAATTAGTAAGGGTGACGCGAATAACCTCAGACCACACCAAACTGCAGAGGCTCTAGCTAACATGGGGCAGAAGTTCACTGATCGGGGCTATGATCCATTGGAAGTGAAACAAGCGATAACAAAATGCCTGGGGCTAAAACGGGAGGACCTGCTGGTTCCAAGGATGAAAAGTGCGGAAACAGAACGTTTGGTATTCACAAGTACCTATTCTATCACGTCGGGTTTAGTCAAAAAGTCAATACTGAAGCATTGGCATATTGTCCAGACGGACCCAGCATTAAGCAGATTCTGCGCTAATACACCCCTCTTCAGCTATAAGAGGAGCAAGAATCTTAAAGAACGGATCTCACAATCTGATATTAGTCCTGGAGTGATGGTGAACACTAATTGGCTTAGCCTTCAGAGGGGAGCCTTCAAATGTGGTGGCTGTGCCAATTGTATGTTTATGCTGACTGGTAAAGAATTTGTGCCCCCCATGCTGGGAGATAAATATACGTTGAGACACAGAATGACTTGCGACACCCGTTACGTGACTTATATCATTGTATGTCCCTGTAAAAAAGTATAGGTGGGCAAAACGATCCGGATGCTAAAAGAACGAATATCCATGCACCGTTAATTAATTAAAAAAGCATTACAGATATTGGAACCTAGTACACCACCGGTGGCCAGACATTTTGCAAACTGTGGTCACAAAATAAGGGACTTCAAATTCATGCCTTTGGATCATGTGCCGCCGCTTAGGAGAGGTGGCGATCGTAACAAGCAGCTACTAAAGCAAAAAAATCGATGGATATATTTACTTAATGCTATGGCCCCATTAGGGCTTAATGAGGAACTAATCTTTTCCTGTTTCCTATAGAAAACAGATAGTTTTGAACCAGGCCTGTTGTTCTTAATTTTGTGTAGTCTTAAAGTGGATGCCTTCTCCACACAGATACTCCTGTTCATGTTTATTGTTATTTATTTTTTGTATTTTCTTGGGTATATTGTTTTATATGCATATACATTCAGTGCAAAGTAGATGTGTCAGTCAAGGGTAGCATCATTACAATATGACCAATATATGGTTAGCCCCGACGTTATGTTTGTCTTGATTAAATCAGAGTTATAAGTTTAGTGATTAGTTCAGCTAGTGGGGGGCGCTGTGGGTAATGATAGTTATCTATACAAGTGATGTAATAGGTCCCTGACGGGAATTGTGGCACATTGTATATGCATAGATGTCATTTTACTGTATTTTGTTTTAGGTGTAGTAGTTTTGTACACGTTTGTTGTCCCGATCTTGCCGCTTTAGGTGAGTGGAGGTGACGTGGCTGGGTTGCCAGGAGACAGGGAAGCCACCAGAGGTACGTCATGTCAGGCGGGCGGATCGCTCGGACAAGTAGGCCAATCGGTGAACCGCTGTGTGCCCGGAGGGTGTGTGACGCGGTACACACGTCACGGTCACGTGACGTGAGGAGGCGGGACAGACGCTACCATGGCAACAGACGGGAGACCGGGAGACGCTCGTGGAGAGCGTGGCGATGCTGGATGACGTCACAGGTGGGCGTCCAGGCGTCCTGGTAGCTTCACACACGCGCCCCCCTACAACACCTGGCAGAGCTCGGGTAAACGATTAGGACAGGTGAGCACACTTTGCTCATTTAGTGGGTATAAATAGAAGGAGCTTGGCATAATGGTTTGAACTACTCCCCTGAAGACGGCGGCAGCCGAAACAGCTGTAGGGAGACCCTGCTGGGTCAGATCCATATCCCCAGCATGACTCAGGACATGTGAGACTTCTACTATTGATGGAACTTTGTTTCCAAGCTGCTGTTTTTTGCACCAAAAAGTATGTCATATTATTTGAAATGGCATAAAAACGTTTGGATATTGAAGGAGTGCTGGTTTCTTCTGCAACATAGCCCCAGTTGGAGCCTCATGGTGTGGTTATACTTTTATATATATATATATATATATATATAAAAGTGTGTGTGTGTGTGTGTGTGTGTGTGTGTGTGTGTGTGTGTGTGTTTTATATATATATATATATATATATATATATATATATAGAGTGTTCTGACAATTTTTTTAATATACTGTATTTATACATTTAATTGTCTTTTATTTTAAATCACACATTTCTTAGCAGTCATACCAAGGATTAGAACTCATGACCTGTTACACTAACAGCAGACACTTTACAGATGGAGTTATTTGCTCCCATAGAGGAAGCATGAGAATTCTAACTATATGAAGTTACGTGTAATTGTCAGAGAAGTATTTTCATATAGTTAAAATTCTCATATTTCCTATACAGGAGCAAACAGCTTCATCAGTAAGGTGTCTGCTTCCAGTGTAATAGGTTGTGGTTTCTAATCCTGGGTGTGATACTTGTAAAATGTGTATATTCAGTATAATAAAGAGGGTGTGATCTGTAAGGTGCAGGGACCAGTGAGGAAGTCGGCCACTGAAAAGACAGCGACAGCTATCAATTAACTTAATTCAATGGTGTCACAGAATGGGAGGAGAGGTGCCCCCCTTCAGAGCAGGAGCCCGGCGGCAGATGACTTCGTTGCCTCCCAGAGTTCTGCCTCTGCTTGTAATGTTGTATGTAATCTAGTATATGTGCCGGCTGCCTGAACCCGTGGATCAGCAATGCTGTGCATTTCACAGCTACCACTGCACCCGGGACACAGCCTTCAGCTTCACTTCTCCTGTATAAGCTTCACTGCTCACAAGTTTGAGAGATAAAGTACCAACCAGTCATCTTCTAACTCATTTTCCAGACTGTGCTAAAAGCTGACAGAAGCTGATTGTTTGATGCTTTGGGCTCTATGTACTAATTCATGGAGAGAGATAAAGTGGACGGAGAAAAAGTACCAACCAACTAGCTCCTAACTGCCATTTTTCAAACACAGCCTGTAACTTGACAGATGATTGGCTGGTACATTATCTCCGTTCACTTTATCTCTCTCCAAGAGTGGTTCTTTGGAGTCTATTTACTAAGCCTTGGATACAGTGCCAACCAATCAGCTCCTAACTGCAATGTTACAAGCTGTAACTTTATCTCTCTCCAAGGCATAGGGTGAAATTCAATTGTTTGGGCCACCAGCAGCCTGTAGTTTCCGCCCAGTGGAGCTATTTAGTTATTTCTCTGTTCGGGCGCGATTAACTGCTGGCACCTGCATTTCAGTTCACATACCCCGGCGGTGGCGAGCTGAAATGAGAAAAAAGCAACATGTTTGGGTACCCAAAAGGAACTTTTCGCGTTGCACCCATTACTTTGGTCAGGGTTAGCTGCTTTATGCAGCTAAACCAGAACTCTCTGGGAGAGATAAAAGAAATGTGAATATCACCCCACCCCCCGTACCCTCGCTCCCGTTCTCTCCTCAGTTTAGACAGGAGATCAGGAGTGATAAACAACTGAATCTCGCCCTTAGTACATGGACTCCTTAATCTATCTACATTTTCTCTCCAATATGTGATAAATCTCCCGATACGTTTTTATCATGCTTGATTTTGTTTTTGTGTTTTTTTTGAGGAATCACTATTGATTTATCATTTTCAGTAAATTAGGGCACGGCGAAAATGTTCTCTTCTCACAATAACAATAAAAATCCTTACAAATATCAGCTATTTATAGACAGCTATATAAAACATTTATGGCCCTACACTCTGACAACAATATTGTTGAGCTACTTAGAACTGACATATATATGTAGGAAATATTTGCACATTATGTTGCTAGCTTTTATTTTGAGTACAGGTCACTAATCATAAACATAATCTTAACAGCTACTGCCACAGATTAATCTACTTGTAGAGAAAAATGTGCAAAGGGAGGTCACAAACAATTTTCTGCCTCACTACACACCATGACAACAACTTTGGTGTAGGCAAATGCAGAATACTGCACCTATGTAGCATCCTAAATAGACATGCTAAAACAATATATTTATATATACAAATACATTTTATGTTATAAATCCATGTAAAGAAAATAAAATCAATAATGACCAGATTTGGCATAAGGAAGAATCAGGCAATAAAACAATTCAACCATTTTGACATATATGGACAACTGCTTTCCTGTAACTGCTTCACAATCATTTTTCAGTTGTAATAATGGGTTGGGTACGAAAGGCCGGTAGTTAAGAATTCGGCGGTCAAAATACTGACCCCGGCATCTCAACTGGTCTTAATCGCGTCAGGGCCCCGCACTAAAGGAACCCTAATCCTAACCTTCCCCTTAACCCTCCCTCTCCGCAGCCTAACCCTCCCCTTCGGCAGTCTTATCCTAACCCTCCTTCACCGCAGCCTCCCCGGCATACTTACGTTTGGGATTCCGGCGCCAGCATTCCATCAGGTGTCGGGATTCCGGTGCCAGAATTCGGACCACCATGATCCCGAACACTGGCATGCTGACTACATACTGTAATAACCTAATAACCTGCATTGAATTTGTTTAGATAGTTAGATAATACTGTAGTTTTGCTTTTCTTACTTCCAACTGCAGTCATCTTGGCTCAGTTATACCCCTTTCAGATTACATAAGCCAGGTCTGGAGTTTCTGGTTGTGGGAGTTGTGGGAAGCACTATGTGTAGCTAACATATCCACACCCCATCCTGTGGAAGAATTTGAGACCCAAATGAAATTAAGTTGTCTGTATTGAGTGGATATACTGTACTCTAGTACACTGACACATATTTTTGTTCTCTTAATTTTTTCTTGTTTTTTTCTCACATCTTTATGAAAACTGAACGAGACAATATTGTCACAGAAGATGTTTTTCAGACTGACTACTGTGAAGGACTCATTGTACGGTTGAGAATTATATATTGAAACTTTATGTACTGTATAGATGTGGGAGCGCAACTAAAGGTTATATCGGTCTTTTTTATACTTGTATGTGATTTGTATGTGTATGGTGACGTCTTCTTTGGTATTTACCCATTGTAGCCGGCCCTAAGTGCGCTGGTGTTTATTCTCAATTTCTGTGTTGACATGTATACAAACATACCTTTAGAATCTTCTTTTATTGATGGAGTGAACGTAACCACTTTTCTTCATTTACACGATAGCGAAATTCTTTTATGGGTGCCATCTAATCCGTTTCTAATGTCCACTCGTACACTTTGGCATATCCTCCGACATACTGTAAGCTCTCATTAAATCCATTTGCATCTCTCTTTCTCCACCTAATACATAACTCTGACTTTGAAAATAGAGAGGCGAGATATCCTTTCGCTCTGTGTGGGCCATACATCTGTTCAGCAGTTTAAAAACCCCTTGACTAGGAAACCCCTACTCTTCTCGCAAGCAATCACCAAATATCCTGTTCTTAGGTCCTTTTCCTTAGCTTATTTTTAAGCTCAACACTATGTGACGACATTTTCTAGAATATCAGGGCCGTAACCAGGTGTGTGCCGATCAGGGCCAGTTCTAGCCCTTGTGGCGCCCTGGGTGAAAATAGGGGTGTGGCTTCATAAAGGGACGTGGTTAGTTATGCCCCCTGTAGAGTTGTGCCCCCGTTTGTGTCCCCTGTAGAGTTGTGCCCCCAGTAGAGTTGTGCCCCCTAGTTTGTGCCGCTTACAAAAAAATAAAATAAATTAATTAATTAATTAATTAATTAATTAATACTCAGGATCCTCCCTCCTCCTCTCATGCTGACAAAATGTCTCTGTCCTGGCCGCAGTGTGGGCCATGCCTCTGAGCGGCATACTTTGAGAAGCTGGTGGCGGCATAGCGGCATCCCAGCAAAAACAGGTAGTTGGTGGATAAGGGGGAGGAGGATCTGACTGGGGGATCCGACACACACTCACTCTCATTCTCTCTCTAAACTCCACCCCCTCCCCTTCCCACAGGCTCTGCTGCCATAATGTGTAAAAATGGGGACTCTGCTGCTGTAATGTGTAAAAAGAGGACTCTGCTGCTGTAATGTGTAAAAAGGGGGCTGCTGCTGTAATGTGTAAAAAGGGGGACTGCTGCCTTAATGTGTAAAAATGGGGACTCGGCTGCTGTAATGTGTAAAAAGGGGACCATGCTGCCTTAATATGTAAAAAGGGGATGCTGCCTTAATGTGTAAAAATGGGGACTCTGCTGCAGTAATGTGTAAAAATGGTATTTTAATTACCTACCGGTAAATCCTTTTCTCGTAGTACGCAGAGGATACTGGGGTCCATTTAGTACCATGGGTTATAGACGGGTCCCCTAGGAGCCATGGGCACTGTAAGAAATTGATAGTGTGGGCTGGCTCCTCCCTCTATGCCCCTCCTACCAGACTCAGTCTAGGAAACTGTGCCCGAGGAGACAGACATACTTTGAGAGAAGGATAGATAAGGATAGTGCTGAGATTCCGAACCAGCACACACAAGAGGAAAGCCGAGCTAACCAAACTTGAAACAGGAACAGCAACGGCTGAACCAACATTACTTAACCGAAATATTACCCGTGCCACGCGCTAGTCCAAGGAGGCAGAGGGAGATTAGGGAGGTAAATGTGTGGCTTAGGGATTGGTGAAGGAAAGAGGGGTTTGTGTTCCTGGAACACTGGGCGGACTTCTCAGTCAGGCGCCATCTCTTTTGTCGTGATGGATTGCACCTGAATGAGGAGGGGGCAGCGGTGCTGGGGGGAAGGATGGTTAGAAGGTTGGAGGAGATTTTAAACTAGGAGCCTGGGGGGAGGGTTTAGCTAGAAACTACGGGTCATGCAGTGAGAATAGTGGGGATGGCGGTAGTAAACGAAATGGGGGAGAAGTTGGGGGGAGGGTAAGAGCAGGCGGTAAGGTTACTAACATGGGTACTAAAAGAGATTTTACCACAGCACTAACCAATGACGATTACAGGTCATCAAAGCTACATAAGGTGAAAGATGTCCCTAACGCAAGGGAAAATACTTATCTTAGTTGTATGTATGTAAACGCCAGAAGCATTACTGGTAAAAAGGGGGAACTAGAAATACTTGCAGCATGGAAACAGTATGATATTATAGGCATTACTGAAACTTGGTGGGACGAATCTCATGATTGGACAGTCAATCTAGAGGGCTATACACTGTTTAGGAGAGACAGAATAAATAAAAAGGGTGGAGGGGTGTGTCTTTACGTAAAGCCGTTTTTAAAACCTGATATACGGGAAGATATTCAGGAGGGGACTGTAGACACTGTCGAGACATTATGGGTAGAAATTGCATCCGGGGAAAAAGGAATAAAAAAGTTAGTATTGGGTGTATGCTATAGGCCGCCTGGTATCAACGCATCTGATGAGGAATTGTTACTAAAGCAAATTGAAAGAGCAGCAGGAGTAGGAGACATACTAGTGATGGGAGATTTTAACTATCCAGAGATAAACTGGAAAAACGATTCATGTGATACTGCTAGGGGCAATATGTTTTTAAACACACTTAATGATAACTACTTAGTTCAACTAATTGAGGAACCAACTAGGTACAATGCAATCTTAGACCTGGTATTAACAAAATGCGGATTTGGTATCAGGTATTATAGTAGGGGAACCCATAGGAAACAGCGACCACAATATGGTCACATTCAATATCAGTTTTCATAAACAGCCCTATACTGGCTCAACTAGGACTCTAAACTTTAGCAAAGCGAATTTTGAAAAGATGAGGGTATTTTTCAGGGATATTGAATGGTAAGGTTTGTTTTTAGGAAAAAATACTACGGAGAAATGGGAGGTACTAAAATTCCTGCTAGCTAAAAATACACTCAAATTTATTCCTACGAGCAGTAAAAAAAGGAATAAAAATCATAAACCGATGTGGCTTAACAAAAATATAAAGGAACTTATGGGCAAGAAAAGGAGAGCATTTAAAAAATACAAATCTGACGGGGAAGCAGAGTCATTTCAGCACTATAAGGAATGTAACAAAATTTGCAAAAAGGAAATAAGAGCGGCTAAAGTAGAAACTGAAAAACTAGTAGCAAAGGAAAGCAAAGCGAATCCCAAAAATTCTTTAAATACATTAATAGCAAGAGATTAAAGAAGGAGAGTATAGGCCCTTTAAAAGACAAGTTGGGAGTCTTAAGCAAAAATGATAATGACATAGCGGACACACTAAATTCGTTTTTTTTCAACAGTATTTACTAGAGAGGACCCAATTCAGGGACTAACACATAATCTCAATAATGAGAATATCCCACTGACAGGTACTTATTTATGCGAGGAAGTAGTCTGTGACCGATTAAAACATTTAAAGATTAATAAGTCACCAGGTCCCGATGGTATTCACCCAAGGGTTCTAATGGAGCTTCACTCTGAACTTGCAAAACCGCTATTTTTGATCTTTAAGGATTCAGTAATATCAGGTATGGTTCCCAAAGACTGGCGTATAGCGGAAGTAGTGCCTATATTCAAAAAGGGAAGTAAAGCTGAACCAGGTAATTATAGACCAGTTAGTCTTACATCTATAGTGGGGAAAGTATTGGAAGGTATTCTAAGAGATAGTATTCAGAAGTTCCTTGAAGTCAATAAGGTAATTAAAAGGAATCAACATGGGTTTATGAAGGACAGATCCTGTCAAACCAATTTACTTGGCTTTTATGAAACAGTAAGCGCAAACCTAGATCGGGGTAAAGAGGTGGATGTAATCTTTTTAGATTTTGCCAAAGCATTCGACACTGTACCACACATGATACTTATCTACAAGCTACAAGAATCAGGGCTAGGAAGCACAATATGCACTTGGGTCAAAAAACTGGTTAGATAATAGGGAGCAGCGCGTTGTGGTTAATGGATCTTTTTCAACTTGGACTGAAGTGCTAAGTGGTGTGCCGTAAGGCTCAGTATTAGGACCGCTATTGTTCAATATTTTCATTAACGACCTAACAGAAGGTCTAGAGAGCATGGTGTCAATTTTTGCAGATGATACCAAATTGTGTAAAGTTATAAATGCGGAGGGGGATGCTGAGTCGCTTCAGAATGACTTAGTTAAATTAGAAGCTTGGGCAGTGAAATGGAGAATGCGCTTCAATACAGACAAGTGTAAGGTAATGCACTGTGGTAACAAGAACAAAAATAACACCTACCTACTAAATAGGGTAAAATTAGGGGATTCTGTACTGGAAAAGGACTTAGGTGTCCTCATAAGATATTAGCATGCATAAAACGGGGAATTGATGCTAGGGACGAGAGTATTATACTCCCGTTATATAAATCACTTGTGAGGCCACACCTTGAATACTGTGTACAATTCTGGGCACCTTACTACAAAAAGGATATCCTGGAGCTAGAAAAGGTTCAAAGGCGGGCGACCAAACTAATTAAGGGTATGGAGACGCTGGAATACGAGGAAAGGCTTGCAAGACTAGGCATGTTTACACTGGAAAAGAGGAGATTAAGAGGGGACATGATCAACATTTACACATATATAAGGGGACATTATACAGATCTTGCACAGGACCTGTTTTTGGTTAGATCAACACAGAGAACTCATGGACACTCGCTCAGGTTAGAGGAGAGGAGATTCCGCACAATACGGCGTAAAGGCTTTTTTACGGTAAGGACGATATGTGTTTGGAATTCCCTGCCTGAGGAATTCCCTGCAGACTCAGTCAACACCTTTAAGAATGGGTTAGATAAATTCCTAATGGATAAGGATATCCAGGGTTACGGGGCATAGTCACGCACTATGGTTATTATAAAAAAGAGGGGTAAAACGTAACGGCAGTCATCAACTTCAGTCAAAATTTTCTACAAAATAATCGTGCATAGGAGACCACAAATAGGTTGAACTCAATGGACAATTGTCTTTTTTCAACCTTAGATACTATGTTACTATGTAAGTAACATTGCAGGAAGAACGAAGCACTGGGCGGGTGCCCAGTATCCTCTACGGACTACGAGAAAAGGATTTACCAGTAGGTAATTAAAATACTATTTTCTCTTACGTCCTAGAGGATACTGGGGTCCATTTAGTACTATGGGGATGTACCAAAGCTCCCAAACCGGGTGGGAGAGTGCTGAGGTTCCTGCAGAACTGATTGACCAAACTGAAGGTCCTCAGAGGCCAAACTATCGAACTTGTAGAATTTATTAAACGTGTTTGAACCTGACCAAGTAGCTGCTCGGCAGAGCTATAAAGCCGAGACACCCCCCGGGCAGCTGCCCAGGAAGAACACACCGACCTAGTAGAGTGGGCCTGTACAGATTTTGGACATTGCAAACCTGCCGTGGAATAAGCATGCTGGATAGTAAATCTGATCCAGTGTGCAATTGTCGGCTTTGAAGCAGGACACACAATCTTATTGGGATCATAAAGAACAAACAGCGAGTCCATTTTCCTGTGACGTGCTGTTTTCTTCACATACACCTTCAAAGCCCTCACAACATCAAAAGACTCTAAAGGAGCAGAAGTGTCAGTGACATCTGGAACCACAATAGGTTGGTTGATGTGAAACGCAGACACCACTTTAGGAAGAAATTGCTGACGAGTTCTGAGTTCAGCTCTGTCCTCATGGAAAATTAAATAGGGACTTTTATGAGACAAAGCCCCCAACTCCGACACACGTCTTGCTGAAGCCAAGGCCAAAAGTGTGACGGTCTTCCACATAAAATATTTTACGTCCACCTCATGTAACGGTTCAAACCAGTCCAATTGTAGGAACTGCAGCACCACGTTGAGATCCCAAGGTGCCGTGGGAGGCACAAAGCGAGGTTGAATGTGCAGAACACCTTTCAAGAACGTCTAGACCTCAGGGAGAGAAGCCAATTGATTCTGAAAGAGAATGGACAAGGCCGAAATCTGGACTTTTAAGGAGCCCAGACGCAGGCCCACATCCACACCTGCCTGTAGAAAAAGCAGGAAACGTCCCAGATGACGTTCCACCGCAGAATAATTTCTGCTCTCACACCAAGAGACGTATTTCTTCCAAATGCTTAGCCATTACCCCCTTCCTGGCTTGGATCATATCCGGGATAACCTTGTTAAGGATCCCTCTCCTGGCTAGAATCAGCCGTTCAACTTCCATCACGTCAAACGTAGCCATGGTAATTCCTGATAGACGAACAGGCCCTGTTGCAGAAGATCCTTGCGAAGAGGTAGAGGCCACGGATCTTCGAGGAGCATCTCCAGAAGGTCCGCGTACCAGGCCCTTCTTGGTCAGTCCGGAGCAATGAGAATTGCTTGAACCTTTTCCCTTTTTATTCTCTTGAGAATTCTTGGGATCAGAGGAAACATGTACACCATCTGATAGACCCATGGAGTCGTCAGGGCGTCTAACGCCACCGCCTGTGGGTCTCTCAACCTGGAACAATACCACTTAAGCTTCTTGTTGAGCCAAGAGGCCATCATGTCGATCTGTGGAAATTCCCATCGACTTGTCAATAACCTGAACACTTCCGGGTGAAGGTCCTACTCCCCCGGGTGCAGGTCGTGTCTGCTGAGGAAGTCTGCTTCCCAGTTGTCTACTCCCAGAATGAAGACCACTGACAACGCCACAGCATTTTTTTCTGCCCAGAGGAGAATTCTTGACACCTCTGACATCGCTGCTCTTCATTCCGCCCTGTCGGTTTATGTACGTCACTGCCGTCACATTGTCCGACTGGACCTGAATGCCCCAATCTTGAAGAAGATGTGAGGCCTGCAGAAGGGGCGTTGTATATGACCCTGAGTTCCAGAATGTTGATTGGAAGGACAACTTCCTAACTTGACCATCTTCCTTGAAACTGCACCCCCTGAGTGACTGCTCCCCAACCACTGAGGCCTGCGTCTGTGGTTAACAGAATCCAGTTCTGAATTCCGAACCTCCGACCTTCGACGAGTTGAGAAATCTGTAGCCACCACAGAAGGGAGATCCTGGCTTTTGGCGACAGACAGATACTCTGGTGCATGTGAAGATGCGATCCGGACCATTTGTCCAACAGATCGAGCTGGAAGGATCTTGCTTGAAACCTTCCGTATTGAAGAGCCTCGTAAGAGGCCACCATTTTCCCCAGGAGGTGAATGCAAAGCTGCACCGATACCCGGGTTGGCTTCAGGACATCCCGAACCATCGACTGGATTACCAATGTTTTTCCAAAGGAAGGAACACTTTCTGCGACTCCGTGTCCAGTATCATTCTCAGGAATGGGAGCCTCCGTGTTGTCTCTAGGTGATATTTCGGAAGGTTCAGAATCCACCCGTGATCCTGTAGGAGTTTGGTTGAGAGACCAATGCTGTCCAGCAACCTTTCCCTGGACGGTTCTTTTATAAGGAGATCATCCAGGTACGGAATTATGTTCACTCCCTGTGTGCGGAGTAGAAACATCATCTCTGCCATCACCTTGGTTAACACTCTCTGTGCTGTGGAGAGGCCAAATGGCAGGGCCTGAAATTGGTAGTGACAGTCCTGCAGTGCAAACCGTAGATAAGCCTGATGAGGCGGCCAGATCGGAATGTAAAGGTACGCATCCTTGATATCCAGAGACACTAGGAATTCCCCTTCCACCAGACCAGAGACTCCATCTTGAAATTGAACACACGTAAGTACGGGTTCAACGACTTGAGGTTCAAAATTGGTCTTACAGAACCATCCGGTTTCGGTACTACAGACAAGTTGGAATAATACCCCTTGTTTTGCAGATGAGGTGGAACTGGAACAATGACTTGAGTCTGCACCAGATTTTGGATGGCATGCTGTAAAGTTATACTTGCCTCTTGTGAAGCTGGTAAGCATGATTAGAAGAATCTGTGAGGTGGGAGCTCTTGGTACTTCAGTCTGTAGCCCTGGGAAATAATATTTATGATCCTGGCACGAACTTGACCAGATCTGACTGAAGATTTGTAGTCAGGCTCAAACCTGACAGCCTTCCAGGCATTGAGGTCCACCGTCATGCTGAAGGCTTTGAGGAAGCAGAGCCTGAGCTCTGTTCCTGAGCACTGGCAGTTGCTGGTTTACGTGGTTTACCTCTTGTGCTGCTGGAGGACGTAGAAGCACCTCTGGATTTGCCCTTGAACTTGGCCGTCTGAAAGGACTGCAACTTAAAAACTGAATAAGTCTTCTTGGTTGGGGTGGCTGCGGAAGGAAGATACGTAGACTTAACTGCAGTAGCTGTGGAGATCCATTTGTCTAGTTCATCTCCAAATAAGGCTTCTCCTGTGAATGGTAGGCCTTCCACACCTTTCCTGGAGTCCGCATCAGCAGTCCACTGGCGTAGCCACAAGCCCCTGCATGCCGAACTGCCATAGCGGTGGTGCGTGCATTAAGCAAGCCTATTTTTTTATGGCTTCCACCATAAAGTTCTCAGTCCTGTATTTACTGCAGAAGTAAAACAACATCCCCCCTAGACAAGGAATCTAACCCCTCAATTAGGCTACCTGACCATTTAGCAATGGCTTTTTTGATCCACGCACATGCAATAGTGGGTCTTTGGGCCACTGCAGATGCTGTGTACAATGATTTGAGTGTAGTCTCAATTTTACGATCAGCCGTGTCTTTCAGGGAGGCTGCACCGGGAACAGGCAATACAATTTTACGAGACAGCCTAGAGACTGATGCATCCACTATTGGTGGATTTTCCCCAATCCTCTAGAGGAAAAGGAAAAGATGAGAGCAACCTTTTAGGGATCTGAAATTTCTTTTCTCATACGTCCTAGAGGATGCTGGGGTCCACTTCAGTACCATGGGGTATAGACGGATCCGCAGGAGCCATGGGCACTTTAAGACTTTTTCAGAGTGTGAACTGGCTCCTCCCTCTATGCCCCTCCTCCAGACCTCCGTTTAGAAAATGTGCCCAGGCAGACTGGTCGCACTCTAGTGGAGCTCTACTGAGTTTCACTAAAAGACTTTATGTTAGGTTTTTTATTTTCAGGGAGGCTGCTGGCAACAGTCTCCCTGCTTCGTGGGACTTAGGGGGAAGAAGTAGGAACCAACTTCCTAAAGAGTTTCATGGCTCTGCTTCTTTCTGACAGGGCTCCATTAGCTCCTGAAGGGTACTGAACACTAGCTGCGGCTACGCGCTCACTCCCACAGCACGCCGTCACCCCCCTAACAGAGCCAGAAGTCAGAAGACGGGTGAGTTGTATCACCGGAGATCTGCAGAGAGGGATCTCTGGTCATCGTGACGGCTTAAGGTACCGCACAGCGAGCGGGAATGCTGCGCGATCATGCTATCCATAACACAGTGCACAGCAGGGTGCAGGGCGCGGGGGGGGGGGGGGGGGGCACCCTGGGCAGCATGAAACCTGCTCTCACTGGCAAAAGGTAGCATACTTTGTGTTTACACTGTCCTACACCTCCCGCCATATAAATATCTATTCCAAAAGCTGAGGAAAAACGTGCCATTACAGGGGGTGGGGCTTCTTCCTCAAGCAGCCAGCACACTGCTCAGCACCATTTTCTTCCAGCAGCTGCAGGGCAAGAAACGCTGATCCTCCTCTCCACTTCTGAATCAAGTATCAGGGTGCAAAAAAGGGGGGGGAGTGTAATATTCGGTGCTATAACCTATTATTAGAAAAGCGCTTGAAGATCTCTGTGTACAAAGTACGCGACACAGGGATTTTTTGTCTCTGTGTACAAAGTACGTGGCACAGGGATTTTTTCTGTTGGCGCTGAGTTGTGAGCTGGCAATTCCTTCTGTGTTCTTCTGACAGACTTTACTGTGGGTCTGTCCCCATTAAGCCCCGGAGTGTCTGTGGTGTGATTGTGCACGTGTATGACATGTCTGAGGCAGGGAGCTCTTCCCCTGAGGGAGCCATTTTAGGGACACAGAGTTGTAATGTGGTGGCGCTGCCGGCACACCACGAGCCTGAATGGGTGAAAGAATTACATGATAGTGTGAATCATATCAGTAAGAGATTGGATAAGTGAGTCTCATGCAGAAACCTGGAGAAAATCCGTGGAAGATGTAATCTTTAATAGTTCTGCTCTTTCATCCACAGGGGACCCCTCTGGGTCACATAAAGGTCATTTGCACATATAGTACAAACTGATACCGACACGGACTCTGATTCCTATGTCGACACTAGTGATTCCAGGGGAATAGATCCTAAATTAGCGAAAAACATTAAATACAGGGTGGCTATAAAGGAGGTGTTAGAAGTTACGGAGCCCCCTCCCTTACCACAGGAGAAGGCTTACTTTTATAAAGAAAAGAAAATTAATGTAACTTTTCCTCCATCTCATGAGCTAAACAGTCTCTTTGAGGAAGTCTGGGCAAACCCTGAAAAGAAATTCCAGATCCCTAAAAGAATTCAGGTAGCTTACCCTTTCCCTGCAGAGGACCGGAAAAGGTGGGAGTCACCCCCCATTTTAAATAGTGCCCTGTCACGTTTAACAAAAAAGGTGATTCTCCCTGCACCTGGGACGGCTTCACTAAAGGAGCCGGCAGACCGCAAGTTGGAGACTAAGTTGAAATCTATTTATGTGGCAAATGGGACACTTCTCAGGCCTACCATTGCCTGTGCGTGGGTGAGTAGTGCTATTGAAAAGTGGTCAGAAAACTTGTCATCAGACATTGACACAATAGAGATGAGATACTCCTAACACTAGGTCATATCAAAGACGCTGCTGTGTATATGCTAGAAGCCATGAAAGATATTGGTCTCTTGGGATCAAGAGCCGCTACTATGGCAATCTCACCACGAAGGGCGTTGTGGATTTGCCAATGGAATGCTGACGCAGATTCCAAAAGAAATATGGAGGCTCTCCCGTACAAAGGTCAGGCCCTGTTTGGAGAGGGGCTGGATGCTTTAGTTTCTGCGGCTACCGCAGGTAAGTCAACATTCTTGCCTTATGCTCCTGCACTGGCAAAAAAGACACATCACGCTCAGATGCAGTCCTTTCGGCCCAATAAATACAAAAAGGGTAAATGTTCCCCTTTCTTTGCGGGTAGAGGAAGGGGAAAAGGAAAAAAGTCCACAGTGTCTCCAGGATCACAGGAGCAGAAATCAACCTCTGTTCCTGCCAAATCTTCAGCATGATGCTGGGGCTCCCTTGCGGGAGTCCACTCAGGTGGGGGCACGTCTGAAATTCTTCAGTCACTTCTGGGTTCAATCTGGCCTGGACCCGTGGGTCGTACAAATAGTGTCCCAAGGGTACAAACTTGAGTTTCAAGACATTCCCCCATGCCGATTTTTCAAATCGGCCTTACCAGCTTCTGTCCCGGACAGGGAAGTGGTAGCAGCAGCAATACAAAAATTGTGTCAGGATCAAGTCATTGTCCTGGTTCCCTTGTTACAACAAGGAGAAGGGTTTTATTCAAGCCTATTTGTAGTTCCGAAACTGGACGGCTCGGTAAGACCGATTCTAAACCTGAAAAATCTGAATCTCTACCTGCAAAGGTTCAAGTTCAAGATGGAATCTCTGAGGGCAGTGATTTCCAGTCTGGAGGAGGGGGAATTCATGGCGTCAGTGAACATAAAAGATGCCTACTTACATGTTCCCATTTATCCTCCACATCAAGCTTATCTGAGATCCGCAGTTGAGGATTGTCATTACCAATTTCAGACGTTGCCGTTCGGACTCTCCACGGCACCGAGGGTGTTCACCAAGGTGATGGCGGAGATGATGGCCCTCCTTCGACAGCAAGGAGTCAATATAATTCCTTACCTGGGCGATCTCCTGATAAAGGCGAGGTCCAGGGAAAGGTTGGTGCAGAACATTGCACTTTCCATGACAGTTCTTCAACATGACGGTTGGATCATACATTTTCCAAAGTCACAATTGGAACCGACTACAAGATTGTCCTTTCTGGGGATGATACTGGACACAGAAGTACAGAGGGTATTTCTTCCAGTAGAAAAGGCTCTGGAAATCCAGAGAATGGTCAAACAAATTCTGAAACCAACAAGAGTGTCGATTCATCAATGCATTCGGTTGTTAGGAAAGATGGTAGTGGCCTACGAGGCCATACAGTTTGGCCGATTCCATGCCAGAGTATTCCAGTGGGACCTATTGGACAAGTGGTCCGGATCGCACCTACACATGCATCAGAGGATAATCCTGTCATCCAAAGCCAGAATTTCGCTCCTGTGGTGGCTACACAGTTCTCACCTCCTAGAGGGACGCAGGTTCGGGATTCAAGACTGGATCCTGGTGACCACGGATGCAAGTCTCCGAGGCTGGGGAGCAGTCACACAGGGGGAGAGCTTCCAAGGAAGATGGCCAAGTCAAGAAACTTGTCTTCACATAAACATTCTGGAGTTGAGAGCCATTTTCAACGGCCTTCTACAAGCGGTACATCTTCTTCAAGATCAACCCATACAGATCCAGTCGGACAATGTAACAGTAGTCGCGTACATAAACCGTCAGGGAGGAACGAAAAGCAGAGCGGCAATGGCAAAGGTGTCAAAGATCCTCCTCTGGGCAGAAAGACATGCAAAAGCTCTGTCAGCAATTTTCATTCCGGGAGTGGACAACTGGGAAGCAGACTTCCTCAGCAGACACGATCTCCATCCAGGAGAATGGGGCCTCCACCAAGAAGTCTTCGCAGAGTTGACAGGTCTTTGGGGAATTCCTCAAATAGACATGATGGCGTCTCGTCGCAACAAGAAGCTTCAGAGATATTGTTCCAGGTCGAGAGACCCTAAAGCAATAGCAGTGGATGCACTAGTGACCCAGTGGGTGTTTTGGTCGGTACATGTCTTCCCTCCACTTCCACTGATTCCAAAAGTTCTCAAAATCATAAGAAGAACAGGAGTTCGAGCGATCCTCATTGTCCCAGACTGGCCAAGGAGGTCTTGGTATCCAGATCTTCAAGAGTTGATCATAGAAGATCCTCGGCCTCTTCCTCTATGCGAGGACCTGCTGCAGCAGGGGCCGTGCGTGTATCAAGACTTACTGTGGCTACGTTTGACGGCATGGCTGTTGAGCGCCGAATCCTAGCCCGAAAGGGTATTCCCAAAAAAGTCATTCCCACTCTTATTCAGGCCAGGAAAGGAGTAATGTCTAAAAATTACCACCGTATTTGGAGAAAATATGTGTCTTGGTGTGAAACCAAGAAGGCTCCAACGGAAGAGTTTCAGTTAGGACGTTTTCTCCATTTTCTCCAGGCGGGTGTGGATGTGGGCGTACGATTGGGTTCCATCAAGGTCCAGATTTCGGCCTTGTCCATTTTCTTTCAGAAACAATTGGCCTCCCTTCCAGAAGTTCAGACTTTCGTGAAAGGGGTTCTGCACATTCAACCTGCATTTGTGCCTCCTGTGGCACCATGAGATCTTAAAGTGGTGTTGCAGTTCCTTAAATCAGACTGGTTTGAACCTCTCCAAGAGGTTGAGTTAAAGTTTCTCACTTGGAAAGTAGTCATGCTGTTGGCCTTGGCATCCGCAAGGCGGGTGTCTGAGTTAGGGGCCTTGTCTCACAAGAGCCCTTATTTGATCTTCCATGAAGATAGGGCTGAGCTAAGAACTCGTCAGCAGTTTCTTACAAAGGTGCTTTCCTCTTTCCATATAAACCAACCTATTGTGGTGCCAGTGGCTACTGACACCTTCGATGCTTCAGTCTCTGGATGTGGTCAGAGCTTTGAGGATCTATGTCGCAAGAACAGCTCGGATAAGGAAAACAGAGGCTCTGTTTGTCCTGTATGCTCCCAACAAGATTGGGTGTCCTGCTTCTAAGCAGACTATTGCGCGCTGGATCAAAGGTACGATTCAGCATGCTCATTCTACGGCAGGATTGCCGATGCCGAATTCGGTGAATGCCCATTCTACTACGAAGGTGGGCTCATCCTGGGTGGCTGCCCGGGGTGTCTCGGCATTACAGCTTTGCCGAGCAGCTACTTGGTCAGGGGCAAACACGTTTGCTAAGTTTTACAAGTTTGACACCTTGGCCGATGAGAACCTACAGTTTGGTCAATCGGTGCTGCAGGGTCATCCGCACTCTCCCGCCCGTACTGGAGCTTTGGTATAACCCCATGTTACTGAAGTGGACCCCAGCATCCTCTAGGACGTATGAGAAAACAGGATTTTAATACCTACCGGTAAATCCTTTTCTCCTAGTCCGTAGAGGATGCTGGGCACCCAGTCCAGTGCGTACTTTACCTGCAGGTGTTAATTTTGTTGAAAATGTTTTCAGCACATTTGCTGTTATGTTTCATGCCTGTTGGCATGTGATTTGTTGAATGTCATGTTGTGCGGCATGGTTGAGGTATGAGCTGGTATGAATCTCACCATTAAATTAAAAGTAAATCCTTTGCTCGAAATGTCTGTCTCCCTGGGCACAGTTCCTATACTGAGGTCTGGAGGAGGGGCATAGAGGGAGGAGCCAGTTCACACTCTGAAAAAGTCTTAACAAGCCCATGGCTCCTGCGGAGTCGTCTATACCCCATGGTACTGAAGTGGACCCCAGCATCCTCTACGGACTAGGAGAAAAGGATTTTCCGGTAGGCATTAAAATCCTGTTATCAGGATTAACCCATGGTTCTTCAAACAGGGGGGTTTATTTACTAATATTCGTGTTTTTGCCGTTTTGAAGGGTGTTTGATCTCGAATGGTATCGGGTGCATTTTACTGCAACTTTTTGAATCCTGATATGGTCATTCACTAAGCTGCCGAGTTTTGCACATTCGTTTTTTCCGATGTCGATGTGATTCGTAATATCAGGCAGTGTTTTACGGGAGTGATGAGTAAAACACTCAGAGGTGTATCTAGGGGTCCTGGCACCCCTGGCAAAGTAAGGTACTTGTGCCCCCCCCTCATATTCTAAATAGGGAAGGCTCATGTGCAAAAAAGGGGCATGATGTTGTGGGAAAGGGACATGATCGCACAATATTACTCCCAATTACGTTACACAGTAGTAACCCCTTATACACATTATGTCACACACTAGTGCCCCTTACACATCATGCCCATAGAGTAATCCTTGTCACACTGTGGAGAAATAAGCAGTGCCTGGCGCAGCAAAGGTAGGGCACCACCCGGCGATGCCACCCGCGACCAGGGGTATAATGAAATATTAATGGCAGTGAAAAGGTATTTATGTGCACTACCTAGTAGTGGTGATGTAGTGATATATTAAGAAAAGCATTCTAGTAGTTTATTTTGAGTTTCTTCACTGTGGGGCATTGCGGTGCCAAACACCAACGCCAACTCCTGGCTGCTGTGCGACCCACCAGCCCATGTACTGCCACTACTAAGTGATTCCACCCCCTGACCAAGAGTGACACCACCAGGCAGCACCCCCTCTTCAGCCAGTGCACCTGGTGAGTGCCATCCTGGCCAATGGGTAGATAGCCATAGTCCCCACCTCCTCCCAGCACATAGCCATAGTCCCAATCCTCTCCCATCACATAGAAGTAGTCCCTGTCCCCCTCCCAGCATATAACCGTAGTCCCCACTCTCTCCCAGCACATAGCCATAGTCCCCACCACCTCCCAGCACATAGCCGTAGTCCCCACCCCCTTCCAGCACATAGCCGTAATCCCCATGCCCCTCCCAGCACATAGTCGTCCCCATCGCCCGCCCAGCACACAGCCGTAGTCTTCATTCCCCTCCCAGGACATAGCCATAGTCTCCCCCCAGCACATAGCCATAGCCCCCATCCCAGCACATAGCCATAGTCCCCATCCTCCTCTGGGCCTCCCATCACATAGAAGTAGTCTCCATCCCCCTCCCAGCACATATCCATAGTCCCCATCCCCCTCCGAGCACATAGAAGTAGTCCCTGTCCCCCTCCCAGCATATAACCGTAGTCCCCACTCTCTCCCAGCACATAGCCATAGTCCCCACCACCTCCCAGCACATAGCCGTAATCCCAATACCCCTCCCAGCACATAGTCGTAGTCCCCATCCCCCTCCCAGCACATAGCCGTAGTCTTCATTCCCCTCCCAGGACATAGCCATAGTCTCCCCCCAGCACATAGCCATAGCCCCCATCCCAGCACATAGCCATAGTCCCCATCCTCCTCTGGGCCTCCCATCACATAGAAGTAGTCTCCATCCCCCTCCCAGCACATATCCATAGTCCCCATCCCCCTCCGAGCACATGATCTCTCACCTTTCTGCATATAGTCATCTCTCCTCCCAGCATATAGTCTCCCCCCTCCCTGCATATAGTCATCTACGCTCCCAGCACATAGTCTCGCCCCTCGAAGCACATACTGTATCTATAATATTTTGCAATACCTAGTTTGATGAGCTGGGCATCGCCTGGGCTGGAGGATCGCACAGTAGGCAGGAACACCACACTTCGGCACCGCATCACACTCTGCAAAAAAAGTGAAAATAAACTACATCTCCCAGCAACCCTTGCTGCCAGGAGCTCCCGACAGCAAGTGCTGCTGGGAGCTGTCGTTTATTTTCACTTCTACATTGCAGTGCCAAACACCAGCGCCTGTTCCTGCCTACTGTGCGATCTTCAGCCCAGGCAATGCCACTACTGAGTCCACCCATTGGCTAAGGGTGGCACTGCCGGGCGGCGCCCCCTCCTTGGCTGGCACCCCTGGCGAGTGCCATCCTGGCCAATAGGTAGATACACCCCTGAAAACACTGCCTGACAAAACACAAGGAATCCCGGCCGGATCTATGAGATCCGTGCAGGGCTTCATTGTGTACCTTAAAAAGTTGATTAAAGTCTTTAAAAATCTGAAAAAAATTGCGTGGGGTCCCCCCTCCTAAGCACAACCAGCCTCGGGCTCTTTGAGCCGGTCCTGGTTGAAAAAATAATGGGGGGGGAAATGGACAGGGGTTCCCCCATATTTAATCAACCAGCACCGGGCTCTGCGCCTGGTCCTGGTTCCAAAAATACGGGGGACAAAAAGCGTAGGGGTCCCCCGTATTTCTGAAACCAGCACCGGGCTCCACTAGCTGGGGAGATAATGCCACAGCCGGGGGACACTTTGATATCGGTCCCTGTGGCCGTGCCATTAAAACCCCAACTAGTCACCCCTGGCCGGGGTACCCTGGAGGTGTGGGGACCCCTTCAATCAAGGGGTCCCCCCCCTCCAGCCACCCAAGGGCCAGGGGTGAAGCCCGAGGCTGTCCCCCCCATCCAAGGGCGGCGGATGGGGGGCTGATAGCCAAGTGTGAAATTGTGAATATTGTTTTTAGTTGCAGTACTACAAGTCCCAGCAAGCCTCCCCCGCAAGCTGGTACTTGGAGAACCACAAGTACCAGCATGCGGTGGAAAACCGGGCCCGCTGGTACCTGTAGTAGTACTACTACTAAAAAAATACCCCAATAAAAACAGGACACACACACCGTGACAGTACAACTTTATTACATACATACACACCAACATACACACATGCTTACCTATGTTCCCACGAGGCTCGGTCCTCTTCTCCATGTAGAATCCTAGGGGTACCTGTGGAAAAAAATATACTCACATAATCCAGTGAAGAATCCGGCCTTGAATAATCCACGTACTTGGCAAAATAATAAAATGGAAACCCGACCACGCACTGAAAGGGGTCCCATGTTTACACATGGGACCCCTTTCCCCGACTGCCAGGACCCCCCCTGACTCCTGTCAAAGAGGGTCCCTTCAGCCAATCAGGGAGCGCCACGTCGTGGCACCCTCCTGATTGGCTGTGTGCTCCTGTAGTGTCTGTCAGGCAGCACACGGCAGTGATACAATGTAGCGCCTATGCGCTCCATTGTAGCCAATGGTGGGAACTTTGCGGTCAGCGGTTGACCAAAAGTAACCTCACCGCTGACCGCAAAGTTCCCACCATTGGCTACAACGGAGCGCATAGGCGCTACATTGTATCTGTGCCGTGTGCGGCCTGACAGACACTACAGGAGCACACAGCCAATCAGGAGAGTGCCACGACGTGGCGCACCCTGATTGGCTGAAGGGACCCTCTTTGACAGGAGTCAGGGGGGGTCCTGGCAGTCGGGGAAAGGGGTCCCATGTGTAAACATGGGACCCCTTTCAGTGCGTGGTCGGGTTTCCGTTTTATTATTTTGCCAAGTACGTGGATTATTCAAAGGCCGGATTCTTCACTGGACTATGTGAGTATATTTTTTTCCACAGGTACCCCTAGGATTCTACATGGAGAAGAGGACCGAGCCTCGTGGGAACATAGGTAAGTATGTGTGTATGTTGGTGTGCATGTATGTAATAAAGGTGTACTGTCACGGTGTGTGTGTGTCCTGTTTTTATTGGGGTATTTTTTTAGTAGTAGTACTACTACAGGTACCAGCGGGCCCGGTTTTCCACCGCATGCTGGTACTTGTGGTTCTCCAAGTACCAGCTTGCGGGGGAGGCTTGCTGGGACTTGTAGTACTGCTACTAAAAACAATATTCACAATTTCACACTTGGCTATCAGCCCCCCATCCGCCGCCCTTAGATGGGGGGGACAGCCTCGGGCTTCACCCCTGGCACTTGGGTGGCTGGAGGGGGGGACCCCTTGATTGAAGGGGTCCCCACTCCTCCAGGGTACCCCAGCCAGGGGTGACTAGTTGGGGTTTTAATGGCACGGCCGCAGGGACCGATATCAAAGTGTCCCCCGGCTGTGGCATTATCTCCCCAGCTAGTGGAGCCCGGTGCTGGTTTCAGAAATACGGGGGACCCCTACGCTTTTTGTCCCCCGTATTTTTGGAACCAGGACCAGGCGCAGAGCCCGGTGCTGGTTGATTAAATATGGGGGAACCCCTGTCATTTCCCCCCCCATATTTTTACAACCAGGACCGGCTCAAAGAGCCCGAGGCTGGTTATGCTTAGGAGGGGGGACCCCACGCAATTTTTTTTTCAGATTTTACACTAAACAGACCCTTTCCCATAGATAACCATGCACAGATCTCACTGATCCGTGCATGGTTATCCAAACTCGACTGGAAAAAGCAGGTCTATTTTTTTGCTGCTTTTTTTAACGAATCGAAAAAAAACAGACCCGCACTTGAGCACTCAGAAACTAACACCCAAATACGAATGAATAGTGAATTCCCGTATTCTATGAAATAACAGCCGCGTTTGACCGATGGTCTATTCATTCGTATTTCGGAACGTTGTCATTCAAACCATTACGAATAGACCAGACACTGCCGAGATTGGTGCTTAGTGAATTCCCGGATTGGGATTGGGACTTAGAAAAAAAAAACACAAATCGGCCAAACTCGGATTTTTAGTAAATACTGGCCAGGGTGTTCAATTCCTTTGATGCAGGAAAAGTGACTGAGGACTTATTTTTTACATTAAAATAAGAAACCTCACACTCCTCTGACACCTTATCAGGAATATGCAGAACATATCTGATAGCCTGTATAAGAGCCTCTATTCCCTGTGACAGAGCCGCACCCCCCCCCCTCCAAATCCACCACAACCTCCTCCATGTCTGACCTGTTAGCGTCAGAGTCAGACGATCGCTTTTGTGGACAAATGGGAGGGGATTGAGACGCTGTTTTGGGGACTGAGTCTCTGTTCATAAACTCATCCACAGTCTGTTTTAAGCATTGCCTCTTTCTCATTGCGGGACAATTTTGTAGAGAGTGGAGATCATACCTTTAAGAGAATTAACCCACTCCGGTTTAGCCCCGCAATTCTGTGAACCACGAGTACCCAGTAGTGAGCCCCCTGGTGAAGAGGAACACTCCGCTGTACAAGAAACACACTATTTGCCTGACATAATGTAAATGTGACAGTACACACACACAGGAAAAGGTTAAGCACAAGTAACCCACCCACAAAGAAGCCTTCAGGGAGACACAGAGTTGTTTGGAGCCAGCCCCCACCGCGCCCTTACCGCTAATTCCAAGCTTAGCCGGATCGCAGACTAAATACCCTGATACGGGACTTAGTACACTAATAGTCGCTCCCCCCCTGCTATGACCCCCTGGTACCGCTGAGGTAATTTGGAGTCACACTGGAGGAGCTGCGTTCCTGACAGTGTATGTGTTCACTGCAGAGGGAAAATGATGCTGGTGAGCTGCTGGATCCTCTCATAGTGAAGCCCCGCCCCTTCAATGGCGCGCGGTCTTCCCGCTTTTTTTATAGTGGCTGGGGTAATTTTTGTGCTTAAAATGGAGCAGAACCATTTTAAAGCTGTGTTTGCCAGTTTGGGTACTGTGTACAGTGTACTGAGACGCAGTTGTGTACTGTGTCTGGAGACGCATTCCACCCCATTAGAAACCATTGTCTCCGTACCCTCGTGCCGCCATAATGGCCAGCGCCCCGCTAACCAGGACGCCAGCTCAGTACTCACCACTCTTCATTCTTCTGGTTCTGTTTGGGGTGGCGGCGTGCTGCGGGAAAGTACGATCGCCGTGGTGGGGCTTGCGAATAGTTCCCTCAGGAGTTCAGTGTCCTGTCAGCGGGGAACGGGACCATTAACCCTTCAAGAGGTTGGGCCGTTCCATCTCCTAAGTCCCACGAAGCAGGCAGGCATAGAAAATAAATGCAGAAAACGCTTCAGGAGTTTCCTTCAGCGAGACCGGCTCCTCCTCTTGTGTGTGCTGGTTCGGAATCTCAGCACTATCCTTATCTGTCCTTCTCTCAAAGTATGTCTGTCTCCTCGGGCACAGTTTCCTAGACTGAGGCTGGTAGGAGGGGCATAGAGGGAGGAGCCAGCCCACACTATCAAATTCTTAAAGTGCCCATGGCTCCTAGTGGACCCTTCTATACCCCATGGTACTAAATGGGCCCCAGTATCCTCTAGGACGTAAGAGAAAAGGGACCATGCTGCCGTAATGTGTAAAAAGAGGACTCTGCTGTCCTAATGTTAAAAAGGGGACTCTGCTGCTGTAATGTGTAAAAAGGGGACTCTGCCTGTCGTAATGTTTAAGAAGGGGAACTCTGCTGCCGTAATGTGTAAAAAGGGGACCATGCTGCCGTAATGGGTAAAGAGGGGACTGTGCTGACGTAAGTAATGTGTAAAGAGGGGACTCTGCTGCTGTAACGTGTAAAAAGGGGGACTATGCTGCCCTAATGTGTAAAAAGGGGGACTCTACTTGCGGTAATGTGTAAAAGGGGACTCTGCCTGTCGTAATGTGTAAAAGGGGACTCTACCTGCAGTAATGTGTGACAGGGGCTCTACCTGGTGTTATGTGTGTAAGTGGCACTACTGTGCGGCAAAATTTGAATAATGGAGACTACTGTGCTGCGTAATAGGAATTGGTATTATTTTGTGGCCATGCCCCTTCCCCGTGAAGCCACTCCCCTATATTTCTCTAACGTCCTAGAGGATGCTGGGGACTCCGTAAGGACCATGGGGATAGACGGGCTCCGCAGGAGACATGGGCACTTGAAGAAAGAATTTAGTTCCTGGTGTGCACTGGCTCCTCCCTCTATGCCCCTCCTCCAGACCTCAGTTTGATACTGTGCCCAGAGGAGCTGGGTGCTTTTCAGTGAGCTCTCCTGAGTTTGCTGATAGAAAGTATTTTGTTAGGTTTTTAATTTTCAGAGAGCTCTGCTGGCAACAGACTCCCTGCATCGTGGGACTGAGGGGAGAGAAGCAGCCCTACTCGCTGAAGCTAGGTCCTGCTTCTTAGGCTACTGGACACCATTAGATCCAGAGGGATCGGTACGCAGGATCTCACCCTCTCCGTCCGTCCCAGAGCCGCGCCGCCGTCCCCCTCGCAGAGCCGGAAGACAGAAGCCGGGTGAGTATGAGAAGCAAAGAAGACTTCACAGGCGGCAGAAGACTTAGTGATCTTTACTAGAGGTAACGCACAGCACTGCAGCTGTGCGCCATTGCTCCACACACCTCACATACTCTGGTCACTGTAAGGGTGCAGGGCGCAGGGGGGCGCCCTGGGCAGCATTTGGGACCTCATATTGGCAAAAGACCACATATATACAGCTGGGCACTGAATATATGTATGAGCCCCCGCCAAAAAATTTACAATTTAAGCGGGACAAAATCCCTCCGCCGAGGGGGCGGGGCTTCTCCCTCAGCACTCACCAGCGCCATTTTTTCTCCACAGCACCGCTGAGAGGAAGCTCCCCAGGCTCTCCCCTGCTGATACACGGTAGATGAGGGTTGAAAAGAGAGGGGGGGCACATAATTAGGCACAAAAAAGATATAACAGCAGCTACTGGGTTAACATTAAGTTACTGTGTTATTCCTGGGTTATATAGCGCTGGGGTGTGTGCTGGCAAACTCTCTCTCTGTCTCTCCAAAGGGCCTCGTGGGGGAACTGTCTTCAGAAAGGACATTCCCAGTGTGTGTGGTGTGTCGGTATGCTTGTGTCGACATGTCTGATGAGGAAGGCTATGTGGGAGAGGAGCGGGAACAAATGAATGTGGTGTCTCCGCCGACGGTGCCGACACCTGATTGCATGGATATGTGGAAGGTTTTAAATGATAATATTAATTCCTTGCATAAAAGATTAAACAAAGCTGATGCATTGGGACAGTCAGGGTCTCAACCCGTGCCTGATCCTATGTCGCAGGGACCGTCAGGGTCTCATAAGCGCCCACTATCCCAAATTGTTGACACAGATACCGACATGGATTCTGACTCCAGTGTCGATTACGATGATGCAAAGTTACAGCCAAAATTGGCTAAATCCCTTCGATATATGATTATAGCGATAAAGGATGTTTTGCACATCACAGAGGAAACCCCTGTCCCTGACACGAGGGTGTATATGTATAAGGGAAAGAAACCTGAGGTAACTTTTCCCCCCTCACACGAACTGAATGAGTTATGTGAAAAAGCTTGGGAATCTCCAGATAAAAAACTGCAGATTTCCAAACGGATTCTTATGGCGTATCCTTTCCCGCCAACGGATAGGTTACGATGGGAATCCTCCCCTAGGGTGGACAAAGCTTTAACACGCTTATCCAAAAAGTTAGCCCTGCCTCCCCAGGATACGGCTACCCTCAAAAATGCTGCTGATCGCAAACAGGAGAGTACCCTGAAGTCCATTTATACACATTCAGGTACCTTACTCAGACCAGCAATCACGTCGGCCTGGGTCTGTAGTGCGGTGGCGGCATGGACAGATACCTTATCAGAGGAGATTGATACCCTAGATAAGGATACTGTTTTATTGACCCTGGGGCATATTAAAGACGCTATCCTTTATATGAGAGATGCTCAAAGAGACATTAGTCTACTGGGTTCTAGAATAAACGCTATGTCGATCTCTGCCAGAAGGGTCCTGTGGACTCGGCAATGGACAGGCGATGCCGACTCAAAAAGGCATATGGAGGTTTTACCTTACAGGGTAAGGAATTGTTCGGAGAAGGTCTCTCAGACCTAGTCTCCACAGCTACAGCTGGAAAGTCAAATTTTTTGCCTTATGTTCCCTCACAGCCTAAGAGAGCACCGCATTATCAAATGCAGTCCTTTCGTTCACAAAGAAACAAGAAAGTCCGAGGTGCGTCCTTTCTTGCCAGAGGTAGGGGCAGAGGAAAGAAGCTGCACAACACAGCTAGTTCCCAGGAACAGAAGTCCTCCCCGGCCTCTGCAAAATCCACCGCATGACGCTGGGGCTCCGCTGGTGGAGTCGGGCCCAGTGGGGGCGCGTCTTCGGAATTTCAGCCACATGTGGGTTCACTCCCAGGTGGATCCCTGGGCAATAGAAATTGTGTCTCAGGGTTACAAGCTGGAATTCGAAGAGGTGCCTCCTCACCGGTATTTCAAATCGGCCCTACCAGCTTCCCCCCTAGAGAGGGAGATAGTGTTAAATGCAATACAAAAATTGTATCTTCAGCAGGTGGTGGTCAAGGTTCCCCTCCTTCAACAGGGAAGGGGTTATTATTCGACCATGTTTGTAGTTCCAAAGCCGGACGGTTCGGTCAGACCCTTATTGCATTTAAAATCTCTGAACCTATACTTGAAAAGGTTCAAGTTCAAGATGGAATCGCTAAGAGCGGTCATCGCAAGCCTGGAAGGGGGGGATTTTATGGTGTCACTGGACATAAAGGATGCGTACCTTCATGTCCTCATTTATCCACCTCATCAGGCGTACCTAAGATTTGCGGTACAGGACTGTCATTACCAATTTCAGACGTTGCCGTTTGGTCTCTCAACGGCCCCGAGGATTTTCACCAAGGTAATGGTGGAAATGATGGTGCTCCTGCGGAAGCAAGGTGTCACAATTATCCCGTACTTGGACGATCTCCTCATAAAAGCGAGATCAAGAGAGCAGTTGCTGAACAGCGTATCTCTTTCACTGAAAGTGTTACAGCAACACGGCTGGATTCTCAATATTCCAAAGTCGCAGTTGGTTCCTACGACTCGTCTGCCTTTCTTGGGCATGATTCTGGACACGACCCAGAAAAGGGTTTATCTTCCGATAGAAAAAGCCCAGGAACTTATGACTCTGGTCAGGAACCTTTTGAAATCAAGACAGGTGTCAGTGCATCATTGCACTCGAGTCCTGGGAAAGATGGTGGCATCATACGAGGCCATTCCCTTTGGCAGGTTCCATACGAGGACTTTCCAATGGGATCTGCTGGACAAGTGGTCCGGGTCACATCTACAGATGCATCGGTTGATCACCCTGTCCCCCAGGGCCAGGGTGTCACTCCTGTGGTGGCTGCAGAGTGCTCACCTTCTCGAGGGCCGCAGATTCGGCATTCAGGATTGGATCCTGGTGACCACGGACGCAAGCCTCCAAGGTTGGGGAGCAGTTACACAGGGAAGAAATAACCAAGGTCTTTGGTCAAGTCAAGAGACTTGTCTTCACATCAACATCCTGGAACTAAGGGCCATATACAACGCCCTACGTCAAGCGGAGACCTTACTTCGCGACCAACCAGTTCTGATCCAGTCAGACAACATCACCGCAGTGGCTTATGTAAACCGCCAAGGCGGCACAAGGAGCAGAGTGGCAATGGCGGAAGCCACCAGAATTCTTCGCTGGGCGGAGAATCATGTAAGCGCACTGTCAGCAGTGTTCATTCCGGGAGTGGACAACTGGGAAGCAGACTTCCTCAGCAGACACGACCTACACCCGGGAGAGTGGGGACTTCATCCAGAAGTCTTCGCACAGATTGTGGGTCGGTGGGAACTGCCACAGATAGACATGATGGCGTCCCGCCTCAACAAAAAGCTACAGAGGTATTGCGCCAGGTCCAGAGACCCTCAGGCAGTAGCGGAAGACGCCCTAGTGACACCGTGGGTGTTCCGGTCAGTCTATGTATTTCCTCCTCTTCCTCTCATACCCAAGGTGTTGAGGATAAGAAGAAATGGAGTGAGAACAATCCTCATTGTTCCAGATTGGCCACGACGGACCTGGTATCCAGATCTGCAGGAAATGCTCACAGAAGATCCGTGGCCTCTTCCTCTAAGACAGGACCTGTTGCAACAGGGGGGTTCACTACGACTGGCCGGCGGTCAGGCTCCCGGCGACCAGCATACCGGCGCCGGGAGCCCGACCGCCGGCTTACTGACAGTGTGGCGAGCGCAAATGAGCCCCTTGCGGGCTCGCTGCGCTCGCCACGCTACGCGCGCCACACTATTTTATTCTCTCACTATGGGGGTCATGGACCCCCACGAGGGAAAATAAGTGTCGGTATGCCGGCGGTCAAGCTCCCGGCGCCGGTATACTGAGCGCCGGGAGCCCGACCGCCGGCATACAGAAGACCACCCGCAACAGGGACCCTGTCTGTTCCAAGACTTACCGCGGCTGCATTTGACGGCATGGCAGTTGAATGCCGGATCCTAGCAGAAAAAGGCATTCCGGTTGAGGTTATCCCTACGCTGATAAAGGCTAGGAAGGAAGTAACAGCAAAACATTATCACCGTATATGGCATAGATATGTTTCTTGGTGTGAGACCAAGAACGCTTCTACGGAAGAATTCCATCTGTGCCGTTTCCTTCACTTCCTACAAACTGGAGTGGATTTGGGCCTTAAATTAGGCTCCATTAAGGTCCAGATTTCGGCCCTATCCATTTTCTTTCAAAAAGAATTGGCTTCTCTCCCAGAAGTTCAGACTTTTGTAAAGGGAGTACTGCATATTCAGACTCCTTTTGTGCCTCCGGTGGCGCCTTGGGACCTTAATGTGGTGTTAAGTTTCCTAAAGTCACATTGGTTTGAACCACTTAAGACGGTGGAGTTGAAATATCTCACGTGGAAGGTGGTCATGTTATTAGCCCTGGCTTCGGCTAGGCGAGTGTCGGAATTAGCGGCTTTGTCACATACAAGCCCCTCTCTGGTTTTCCATATGGATAGAGCGGAATTGCGGACACGTCCTCAGTTCCTGACAAAAGTGGTTTCATCCTTTCATATGAACCAACCTATTGTGGTGCCTGTGGCTACACGGGACTTAGAGGATTCCGAGTCCCTTGATGTGGTCAGGGCTTTGAAAATTTATGTAGCCAGGACGGCTAGAGTCCGGAAAACAGAAGCACTGTTTGTTCTGTATGCAGCCAACAAGCTTGGCGGCCCTGCTTCAAAGCAGACTATTGCTCGCTGGATCTGTAACACGATTCAGCAGGCGCATTCTACGGCAGGATTGCCGTTACCTAAATCGGTCAAGGCCCATTCCACTAGGAAAGTGGGCTCTTCTTGGGCGGCTGCCCGAGGGGTCTCGGCACTACAGCTGTGTCGAGCTGCTACTTGGTCGGGTTCAAACACCTTTGCAAAATTCTATAAGTATGATACCCTGGCTGAGGAGGACCTCATGTTTGCTCAATCGGTGCTGCAGAGTCATCCGCACTCTCCCGCCCGTTTGGAAGCTTTGGTATAATCCCCATGGTCCTTACGGAGTCCCCAGCATCCTCTAGGACGTTAGAGAAAATAAGATTTTACTTACCGGTAAATCTATTTCTCGTAGTCCGTAGAGGATGCTGGGCGCCCGTCCCAAGTGCGGACTTCTTCTGCAATACTTGTATATAGTTATTGCTTCAATAAGGGTTACGTTATTGTTGCATCGGGCATGAACTGATGCTATATTATTTGTCATACTGTTAACTGGGTTGTTATCACAAGTTATACGGTGTGATTGGTGTGGCTGGTATGAATCTTGCCCTTGATTACCAAAATCCTTTCCTTGTACTGTCAGTCTCCTCTGGGCACAGTTTCTCTAACTGAGGTCTGGAGGAGGGGCATAGAGGGAGGAGCCAGTGCACACCCGGAACTAAATTCGTTCTTAAAGTGCCCATGTCTCCTGCGGAGCCCGTCTATCCCCATGGTACTTACGGAGTCCCCAGCATCCTCTACGGACTACGAGAAATAGATTTACCGGTAAGTAAAATCTTATTTTTTCACGCGCACAGACGGCGCGCTCTGGCCCACAGCGCTAAAATGTCTAGTTACGGCACTGTAGAAAATTGTCGCCAACTGACTAGGATAACACCCTGGATAAATTACTGCTCCAGGAGATTCCTAGTCATAAAGCCAAATCCACTCATTATCTATTTTAAACTCTGCACTAAAATATGACTCAATAACAACTGGGTTTGATCAATGGAGACAGGGCTGCCATCAAAAGGGTGCTCTTGGTACACTTGTCCTGGGCCCAGTCACTCTGACAGAGAGTGGAGGGCCCGGGCTGCTCGTACTGCCCGCCACCGCCGGTGAGACTGTCTGCGGCCGCCACTGCTAGTACTACTCTTTGCATTGGCAGTATTGCCACAGGCCGCCAATGCCGGTATTCTCAAATACCCTGCGCCACTTCCCTACTCCCCGCCGCAGATCCTAGCAAGCAAGCTGCAGGTAAGATCCCTGACAACTTGCTGTTCAATAAAGTTATTGTAGGATGTGGCGTGACAGCATGACGCGCCAGTGAAGAGAAGAGGAGCTGCTTCGCCAGACTGAAGAGCTCAGGATCAGACAGAGTGGGAGAGAGGACACCGGATTTTTGCAGCAAGGGGTAAGTATGTATTTTTGTAATTGTTGTGAGAGAGGTAGAAGGGGGCTCGGGGCTGGATGTCATCAATACTATTATAGGACTGGAGGAGGACACAGCACACAGGGGGCCTCTATGAGCACCACTGTAGCACTATCTGACTAAAATGTTTTTTTGCAAGAGGTGGAGAGGGGCACCTGCCTATTTTGTCAGTCCCGGGCCCCACAATTTCTGGTGGCAGCCCTGAATGGAGAGACCAATTTCCGTTTGCACTGTTACAAACATTAGATAATTCAATTAGAATAATACCTGCAGCATCATATGCTGAACTTTTCCTTAACATATTTCACAAAACAAATCTCTTCTACCACCTTGGATACTTAATGGGAATAGCAGAAGATCACTCTTGTCCCAGATGTGATTCCGAGAGGGTAGACTTATTACATTGTCTATGGGCATGACCAGTGATATCTCAGTTTTGGACCCAAATATGGAGATATACCACTGGCCACTTGGTATCTTACGTACTACTGACGCCTAAAAAGGCTATGGGCCTAATTCAGACCTGATCGCTCCTCTGCACATTTGCAGAGGGCTGCGATGAGATCGTCGCCGCCCATAGAGAGTGAAAGCCCGCCCCGTGCAAGTGTGCGAATGTATGTGTACGCCGTGCAAAAACTTCTCCAGACAGAGGACAGCTGCAAATCTGTTTGCTACTCACTCACCAGCGAATGATTTTTCCAGCCTGTGCAGTCTGTGTGTAGCCCAGGACTTACTCCTACGGTGCGGTAGAATTAGGCTGTTCAGGGTCGGAGCTGACGTCACACACCCTCCCAAAAAACACTTGGGAACGCCTGCATTTTTCCTGACACTCCCAGAATGGCCAGTTACCACCCACAAACATCCGCTTCCTGCCAATCACCTTGTGTACGCCTAGCAACCAAATCTTTCACACCATTCTGTTGCTGTTTAGTCTCGCGCCTACGCATTGAGGTGCAAACGCATGCGTAGTCATTCAATAATCCGCCTCTGGGTGATTTCGCACAACAGCGATCAGGGCTGAATTAGGCTCTATATTCAGCATCTTACTTAGGAACACTTGAATGGCAAAAGGAGTATGCTAATTATTACTGGTTATATCAATGGCGAGCCAAGAAATGCATTTTACAAATACAACCAGCCATCCACCATTTTCTAGAAATGTTTTTAAGATGGATTGGTTTGAAGCCTCACTAAAAAAAAAAAAATCACAGAGTACTTCTTTGATACATGGGAAAGCTATGGTGGTAATTCAAACCTGATCGCTAGGCTGCGTTTTCTCATGGCCTGCAATCAGGTCCGAACTGCGCTTGCGTATCCACCACAATGCGCAGGTGCAACGGGGATCGATGCATTGCGACGGGATGGTGTGAAAAAAGCGATCGCACGGGCGATCGCCGGTGACTGACAGGAAGAGGGCGTTTGTGGGTGACAACTGACCATTTTCATGGAGTGTCTGGAAAAAAACGCAGGCATGTCCAAATGTTGGAAGGGAGAGTGTCTGACGTCAATTCCGGTCCTGGACAGGATGAAGGGATCACAGCGGCTAAGTAAGTACTGAGCTGCGCAGAGACTGCACAAAATCAGTTTGTTCAGCTCTGCTACACGTGTTTGCACACTTGCACAGCTAAAATACACTTCCCCAGTGGGTGATGAATATCTGATCGCAGGGCTGCAAAAAATCGCTGCCCAGCGATCAGGTCTGAATTACCCTCTATATTGACACTTTATCCCAATTAGGGACCAATTATGGAAATGTTTTCGAGGTACTGTACACTGTGGTATGAAACACAAATTTACACTAAGAAGATACCCTCCAACTGTACCTTTTTGCCAGGTACAGTACCTTTTTTTATGGTCTGTACCGATTTTTGACTCTCCAAAATCCCATTAAAAGTATAGGAAAGGGGGCATGAGCAGGCCCCCTTTACCCGTGGCCACGCCCACTCTCCTAATTTGTACTGATTTTTATGTGTAAAATGTTGGAGGGTATGTAAAGGGGGGTACTCACGGAGCGATATTCTAAGCAATCTGACTAGATTGCTTAGAATATCGGCATGATCGCTCCGTGTGTAGCCCCCTCGGCGATAGCGATGCGCGGCCCCGCACATCGCTATCGCTGCTGCTAGATTGGCCTGCATGCAGGCCAATCTAGCGGGTCGCTCACTTCACTTGCTGGGTGAAATCAGCGCCCCCCCCCCCCCGTCTCCCCCCGCACGCTCAGCACAGATCACGCTGTGCTGAGCGGCAGGAGAGATGTGTGCTGAGCGGTTCGCTCAGCACACATCTCTCCTGCATCGGCCCGTGGGTACTGGGCTTAAGAACCCCCCGATAGCTATTGATTCTAAGCCGTCCCGATGACTGCGATCCACAGGCCCAGGTCTTCTCATAAAATACATATTGACATTGTTTATAATACGCATGGTTTTCGATATATATGTGATTAATACTGTTAATATATCACATAACACCATTGTCATGCATGTCAAATTTGTTTTTGATATATAATATACCACAAAATACCATTGTTATATATGTCAAAATAGTTTTTGATATGTAAACTATACATGCTTCAATAAAGGTAAAAATTATTTATTTATTTTTAAAGAAAATTTACTTTTGCAGGCTTACAAAGATGAGGTCACAAAAGGGAGTGGTGGGGACTGCTAACAGCATTACAGTAATCATGGCCGCTGAGATAGCAGTGTTTAGCCTGGAGACCCTGAGTGTTTGTGCCTTACTGCTGCTTGATGCAGTGCAGTAAGAGAGAACATGATGCAGCTTGTGACACTGTGCAGCATATTGAACAGCTATTTGAGGAGGAGGAGGGCGCGATTTATGCCTGAGAGGGATTGAACTCGATGCCAACATTTGCACAAGAGGAGAGACCCCATATCATCTAGCATCACAATCATCCTGAACATGATGACATACCAATGTGGGACAGAAACCGCAAGCATGGAGAAGCTTTTATGAGGACTGTGTATGCTTTTCAGGATGAGCTATGGATGGCTCACTTACGAATGTCGCGTTCAACGTTTCACTATCTACTGGAGCTACTGACCCCAGCACTTTATATGCAGAACACTAAAACCCATGAAGCCAAGCAGGAGGCTAGCCATTGCATTGTGGTGGTATGCTTCCCCTGGAGAGTACAATATCTTGCTTGTTCAGTGTTGGGATATCGACAGTCTGCATGAAAGTCCACCAGGTGACGCACGCAGTGGTGTATACTTTGTACCACTAGTTCATATCCTTTCCGCAAGGACAGTGCTTACAGGACACCATCAAAGTTTTTGTGAGGTATGGCTATACCCTTTGCACAGGTGCCATCAATGGGACACACACCCCCATTATTACCCTCCTGTGACAACCCTGCAGACTATTACAACAGGAAAAGCTGGCATTTCATCATATTACAGGCTATAGTGGACCACAAGTTTTTTTTAAGCATTTTTTGGACAATGTGGGCGGGATGTAATGAAGTTTGAGTTCGGCGGCCATGTGAGATGCCGGCTGAACTCGGACATTTTTTTAAATGGACAATTATATACAAGGCATAATTTAGCCTTGTACATAATTGCGCCACTAAAAAAAGTCTGAGTTCGGCCGGCATCCCGCACGGCTGCGCCTCGTGTTTTTTCCTATCATGTACACATGTATTTTGTTTTTTTTCGCTGTGAACTAATATCAATTTATTTTAGCTTCACTGATGTGTTTATTGGCTGGCCGGGACAATCACATGACTTCAGAGTCCTTGCCAATTTGGATCTCTTCCACATAGCAGAAGAAAATAAAGGTTGCTGGCTTTTCCGCAGTGAGGTAAGAATATACAGTGTACTTCTTTCTATCATTGTGTCACCTGAACTTCAAATTATTGCCCTCATTTATCAATGGGTTTTGCTGTTAAAAACACGATATTAGTGATAAATAACAGCTTTGTTTATTTAAGAAGCCTCCACAGCAATGTTTTATGTCAGCGCTATTTTTTTACCCCCTTCATTGACTTCACATGTTAAAGTTTATTTAACAACGAGCGGTATTCCTCAAATACCGCTCGTTGCACTATATCAAGCTCATCAGCTGCTCCTGTCTGTTAATTAGCGCTCTCCGGCGCTGTTTGTCCCTGAAGCAGTGGGGAGCCGGGAGAGCTGCAGAGAGGAAGCGAAAGAAGGAGAGAGGACTCAGCCGGCTCATCTGCTGCCTCTCACCAGCTCACTCCCTCTCTCCCACCACACACACACGGCACGCAACACATATGGCACATAACACACACACAAGGTACACAGGATGCGCACACACACAACAACACACACATGGGGCCGAGGACCGATGGTGGGGAGCAGGTTGGACGCTGGAGTGAAGGTGGTGGGAGGCAGACCAGCACAGATGCTGGTCACTAGTGCCGATGTTGGTTGTGGGATGTGCCCGGGTACCGGAGAAGGGAGGGCGGCTGCCATAGGGCTGTAACACACACTCCGGTTTTTCCCGGATGACAAACTTTGTCCAGCTTTTTGCTATCCGGGAGAAACCGGCAGAGTCTGTCACACAGGACGGCTTTGAGCCGTGTGTGATGCTGTGCGCATGCGCAGCATCAGACACTGCTTCAGAAAAAAACGTTATGTGTGAAAGCTCCCCTTCACACACACGGTTTACTGGCTGCAAAGACGGCCCGGCGCCCGCCCGGCAGCCGGACCTTCCAGTGGTGAGACCCGGCTGCAACCCGGCAGCTGGGCCAGGGCCGTGCAGTGTGAAGGGACCCTACCCCTCACACTGTTAACTACAATGCCGGCACGGGAAAAAGCCGTCCGGCTTTTTCCCGGCCGGCAAAAGCCGGGTAGTGTGTTTTAGCCCATAGCCTCTTTGTCATCCCGCTCCCCCTTCCGCCTGCAGCGCATGTGCCGGAAAAGGAGAGACAGACGGCACATGTGCAGATTGCATGACTTAAAGAAAACTTCATTCGTCAGCGCTGATGTGACAAACAGCGCTGTCGAGTGTATTAACGTTACCGCTCACTGGCTGCAGCATCAATGCTGAATTCAAGTAAAAAAACGCGGCGAGTGGTAACGTTAATTATCAAAAGAAAAAAATGTTAATTGCTAAATAAGGGCATATGTGTCTAGCAGCCAATCAGCCAAATTTTTACCAACCACTCTAGCTACACTCTGAGGCAGATGCCGTTGGTTTCTTTGTAAGTGTAATTTTACCATTAAAAGGGGTTCTTTGTGTTTGTGATAAACTGAATTTAATTTAAGGGAAGATGTATGAAGCAATGAAAAGAGTTGAGAAGTGGACCAGTGGAGAAGTTGCCAATGGCAACCAATTAGCTTTGACATAGCATGTATTAAGTAATGATAGCTATAAGCTGTTTGTTTGCCTTGGGTAAGTTCTCTACTGGCTCACTTCTCTCTTATCACGGCTTGATACATTTACCCCTACAGTGTGTTATGAGTGTTATATTTAATTGTTTATACTGTACTTACTTTTTCTCTGCAATTCAGTTATTTTTTGTATTATGTGACATCCCACTGTCACTAGCCTGCATCTCAACAACCTCCTCAATCATGGCAGATATGCTGTTATCATGGGTGGATGTTTTGTGGTCGCTGGTGTCTGTTGTCTTGTCAGATATTAACGGGCCATGACGGGCAGGCTTGACTGCTTGGAAAGCTGGTTTATGTGTGCTGGCTGCTTTCACCAGCACTGAAGTGTGAGCTGGATGACAGGCTAAGGGGATTGCACAGAGCTGTGTGTCCAAAGTCATTGGCGCACAGGTCGTAATATTGCCATTCTATGCGGTTAGCTCCACTTTTTTATCAGTTGTGGTCATGCACTCCTGGTGATTTTTCTGGCTTCCTGCAGTTTGGCAATATTCTTATACACAACAGCATCTTTGACCGTGCCTGTCATCTGTCTGGGAATTTCTTCCTCCCACCTGATGCTCTGAAGCTCTCTCATCTCCTGATCACTCCAGATCACCATGCTGTGTCTCCATGGCTGTAACTTTGTGTGTGCCAGCGGTGCCTGGCACACAGCGCAGTTGCCCCTAGGACGCAACTGCCCGCAACGGGGATGCGGACAGTTGCGGGCCTAAAGTCAGCGGCATTGTAATGAGTCAAAGTGACTCATTACAAGCCGCCTGTGTGTGCTGCCGCCGGAGCAAACAGAGAGTAACTCCGGGCGGCAGCGATGCACAGCCAGTGTCTTCTTTACCTCACTTCTGCCTTCCCCCCTTGCGCTGGCAGCGGTAATGAGATGGCGCAGTTCAGTCTCTTCCCGTCCATCTCTCCTGCTGCGTAAAGGGGAGGAGCTGCCGGCGATTAGATGAGACAGGACCCATGCGGACAACAAAGTGGCTTTCAATGAGTGGGAGCCACATAGGGGAAGATGTTCAATGTATGTGCTGGAGGAGGGGAGGAGTGTGTGTGGTATTATACGTGTTGGGAGCAGGGTGCTGTGTGTGATTATATCTCCTGGGAGGGGGAGCTGTATGTGGGATTATATTTGCTGGGAGGGGGAGCTGTAAATGGGATTATATGTGCTGGGAGGGGAAGGCTGTGTGGTATTATATGTGCTGGGAGGGGGAGGTGGTGGTATTATATTTGCTGGGAGGGGTTGCTATGTGGTATTATATCTGATGGGAGGGGGGAGCTGTATGTGGAAATATATGTGCTGGAAGGGGGGTGCTGTGTGTGAGATTATATGTATTGGGGGGAGCTGTATGTAGTATTATATGTGCTAAGGGGGGTGCTGTGTGGAATTATATGTGCTAGGAGGGAGGAGCTGTATGTGGTATTTATATATACTGGGGGGACCTGTATGTTGTGTTATATGTGCTTGGAGGGGGGAGCTGTGTGTGGTACTGTATTATATGTACTGGGGGGAGCTGTGAAAGAGATTAAAGGGTACATTTACTAAGCAGTGATAAGAGCGGAGAAGTGAACCAGAGGAGAAGTGCCCATGGCAACCAATCAGCACTGCAGTAACATCTATAATTTGCATACTATAAAATTATACAGAGCTGTTGATTGGTTGATGGGGCAACTTCTCCACTGGCTCACTTCTCCGCTCTTATCACTGTTTAGTAAATCCCCCCCTGAATGTGCAAATTTTTTGCACACATCTATGGCGCGCACTGGCCCTGTTTTAAATAAGGGGGGGCACCGATGCTGTGTCTTGCACACAGCGCTAAAATGTCTAGTTACTGCACTGTGTGATTCTCTGCAGTGTTTTCCAGGACTCTGGCTGATGACATCATGTCATAAGCGCCCCAGGAAGCTCCAATCAGCGGCATTTTCAAAGTCCCGGTTTGGGATCATTCACACTACAACGCATACCCTCCAACGTTTTACACACAAAAATCGGTACAAATTAGAAAAGGGGTGTGGTCATGGGTAAAGGGGCGTGGTCACATCTCTTTTCCTATACTTTCAATGGAAGTTTGGAGAGCCAAAAATCGGTACAGACCATAAAAAAAAAGGTACTGTACCTGTTAAAAAGGTACAGTTGGAGGGTATGACACCGTGACCTGGATCACTCCCGAGTTCAACCCTGGTCATGGACAGCTGTTTTAAAATACTGACAATTTATTAAACATTAAAAAACACTTAAACAACACACAATTACAATAATAATAGTAATATTATTCAGATGTTACCCTGAAATTGGGAATATAGATCCGAGATACCACATTAATATGTCAAAGTGAGAGTCCCTGGAGTTTATAAAGGAATATTCATAGCATGAAAATAAGTTCAATATAGTTACCACCAGTATTTGCAGCAGGCGGAGACTCTCAGTAATAGTTCAGTCAGTCTCAACGCCAAGGATGTATAAGTATGTGGTGAATATTAGATCTGTATACAGATATAGACAGGCTGTATGTATTTTATCCTCCGTATCTTGATGCACTTATATGTACCAAACAGGCAGTCGGTAGCTGATGTATACCTGATGCGGCAAGGCAACCGCTAATGATGGCCGTTTGTATTCAAGCAGCAAGTACGGTAATGTGGAGAGCCGCTGGAGGCGATCGCTGATGTCTGACAGCGGATGCAGCCGCTGCAAGTGTCCGTTGGTAAGCGGGCAGCGGGTGCGGTGTTGTAGAAAGACGCTGATAGCGAGCGCTGGTGTCTAGCAGCGGATCCAGCAGTGTTAACAGGCGCTCATAAAGGTGCTGCGGTCAGTGTCACAGTAAAGAGGGTTAGAGAAAAGAAGACTCTTATGTGGGCGCACTCTTGTTTTACATGATAATGGAGGAAATATGTGTTAGAAGATTAAACCATAACTTTTATTAGTTTATTTTTTACATAATATCAGAATGCAGGGAGCAGAATGGTTCTTGTGATGTTGCTTGCAGACCTCTGTCAGCCGCAGCATGATTGACAGGCTGCAGCATTTGGGGGGGTGAAGCGGGGGTGGCACCCAGCACTGTTCTTCAAAATGGGGACATGTCACATGGTTTTAAAAGTGTGATGGGTCTAGGGTCTGCATCGTTGAAAACAGACTTCCTGGTGTGGCTGTCTGGATCTGACGGCCAGCCTGAGTAAGCTTCAGCTTGCGCAGGCTGGCCAGTGCGTACCGACCGATGGTCGCAATGATGACCCAAGATTGCATCCTCAGATGCCGCACTCGGATCCTCACAAATACATGCAAGAGGTGCCTATCTCCTACAGATGCTTCCTGCTGCCTTTGCATTTAATTAGATGGAATTGTAGCTGTTCAATTCCTTACAAATATGAATCAGGCCCTAAGTGGGAAGTTGAGGAGCAGAGTGTTTTGTACTGTGTGGATTATCAACATAAGATTTTAAGCCTAATGTGTGAGAAGGTGCTTTTTGTTTTCTTGTAGTCGGAAGGCTATATTTAGATATGAGCTATACATCATTATATAGTTGACCTTCTCAGTTGCTTTTCTTGTCTACTTATCAAGCAAGCCATTTCTTTGTATTGTTAAAATTTCATGACAAGTATTGTGTTGCCCAATCATACATAACCCCTCCCAACCAATCTGTGTTTACCACAATCATGCTCCTCAGTGCAAATGTTTAATCCTCATAATCAGATGAGTCGCTAAGGTATATTCATTTTCATCAAATGTAGTTGATAGAACACTTTTATCATAGAAAGCTGCTACTAGAGAGGATCATTTTCTTCTTAATAATCACATCCAGTAAAAAAAAACACTGGGGCAGATGTATTAAGCCAGGAGAAGTGAAAAACCAGTGATAAGTGGATGGTGATAACGCACCAGCCAATCATTACGGGTTTGAAAAATGACAGTTATGAGCTGATTGGCTGGTGCGTTATCACCTCCCACTTATCACTGCTTGTCACTTCTCCAGGCATAATACATCTGCCCCACTGTCTTTATGAATTGCTAATATCAAAATAGCAAAAGCTGCAATGAAGAATCTGTATTATGAAGAACTCTATAAAAGTACCTGCCCAAATGACAAATTACTCAGATAGCGATACCAATTAATTATGCTTGGTGTGAAAGCTTTTTTAGGCAAAAATAACACTATCTTTATATGCCACTACAGACAAATTAGCAAAAGCGAATTAAGTGGGAAACCCATTGCAAGGCCTTTATTTTGAATAGAGAAATCCCTATCAAATAAAAATGAATTTTATAAAATCAGAACTCCAGTAAATTAATCATGAACGATGTATGAGAATGATGCAGATTGATGTTACTAGGGCAGGTCCAACCAGTGTCGGACTGCCCCACAGGGGTACAGGGGAACCCCCCTAGTGGGCCCCACTGCCCGAAAGGGCCATCCCGTCCTCTAGGGATCTGGTTTCAGACTGTGCACTTGTATTATACATTATGTTTCATTATACTGACAAAGCAAAGTAGATCAACTCACCTGTGCATGATTACATAAATCCAGAAAACAAGACCAGTCGGGTATACTTGAGGGGGTATATTTACAGAATGCAGGTTCATAGAAGTGAAGATGTTGCTCATAGCAACCAGCCATATTCTAGCTATTACCTTATAGAAGGCAGTACGGATGGTGTAATGGTTAGCATTACTGCCTCACAGCACTGAGGTCATGGGTTCGATTCCCACCATGGCCCTATCTGTGTGGAGTTTGTATATTCTCCCCGTACTTGCGTGGGTTTCCTCTGGGTACTCTGGTTTCCTCCCACAATCCCAAAAATATACTGGCAGGTTTATTGGCTCCCAACAAAATTAACCCTGGATTGAATGTGTCTGTGTGTACATGTGGTAGGGAATATAGATTGTAAGCTCCACTAGAGCAGGGACTGATGTGAATGGGCAAATATTCTCTGTAAAGCGCTGCGGAATATGTGTGCGCTATATAAATAACTGGTAATAAATAAATAAATAATAGAAGGTGCTAGATAAATTATAAGTAGAATCTGATTAATTGGTTGAACATCTCTACTTCTATAAATCCACACTTTAGTAAATATACCAGGAGGGCTAGAGTTGAGAGCCACTGATGTAGCTGGTCACTCTGGGTGCGGGGCCCCGCCCCCTTGTGTCATAATGCAATAATTTACGGAACTGTGAGAAGGGGATGGGGCTTAAATGTTATTCTCTGAGAATTGCATCATCATACCCACTATCACGTCTGTTTCACTAGTGGTTAAACTACAATTCTGGAAACCCATCGGACTGTTCAAACATGTTTCAGGAGATTAGGCAAGCTTTCCAGAAGAGCTAAAATTAAATGCTATTTACTTTATTGGAAGTCACCACTATCCTTTTTATGAGGTGTAGGTTTAGAAGATTTAATGCTACAAACTTGTATTTATAGGAAAGTTTGTGCAGTACTAAGGTTATGAGTGTGTTATCTATATTATAAGTTTCAAAATAGTTCCTTTTATTATTATAATTAAATATTTAATGTTGAGACATAGTTTGCTTGCCAGGTAACAAATCACTTCTGCATCAATATTATTATTGTTTTATTTTTAAGACAGCACACAACTTCTATAGCACGAGGCAAGGTTTATACACAGTAACAGTAAAACATGACAGACAAATAGTACAGTAACAATGACATATCGCTGGACGGGGTGGTCTTCAGTATGCCGACTGTCGGGATCCTGGCGCACAGTATACCGGCGCCTGAATCCCGACAGCCGACATACCAACACTTTTTCTCCCTCGTGGGGGTCCACGACCCCCCTGGAGGGAGAATAAAGCCACCGTGCCCGAAGCATGGCGAGCACAGCAAGCCCGCAAGGGGCTCATTTGCGCTCGCCACGCTGTCGGTATGCCGGCGGTCGGGCTCCCGGTGCCGGTATGCTGGTCGCCTAGAGCCCAGCCACCGGCATACCATACTACACCCACTGGACGGGATCAGTATGATATCCCGGCTGTCGGGATCCCGGCTGTCGGGATCCCGGCGGTCAGGAGACCATTGTCGGGATCCCGGCGGTCAGGAGACCATTGCTGGGATCCCGACAGCTGGCATACCTGTGGCGAACGCAGTATGTCCGCTGGCGACCTTTGGTCGTCACTGGGTTATATTCCACCTCGGGTGGTGGTGTGGACCATCACCCGAGTGGGGATTTCAGCCGGCGGTTGGGATTCCGACTGCCAGTATTTCACTGGGTGTCGGGATTCCGGCGTCAATATCCTGATAGCCGGGATCACGACATCCGGCAAAGTGAATGCCACCCCATTGGACAATACAGGGCAATTAAACTGACAATCTACGTAGGATGCGCACAAGAAAATGAGAATTGGGGACTCACTGCTTCTTAACAGGCAAGTGGTAATGAGTCTTTGAGCACCGGCCGCGGGGATACTGACCGCATCACATTGAAATGTGATTTGGGGAGCTGCAGGTACTATGGAAGGTCATTCTGCTGGAATTATTTATACACTTCTAGTGGGTTTAAAATGAACAGAAGTCTAGATCAATACTTATCCTGAGCCCAGGGCCGGACGGCTCATCTGGCACTATCTGGCAAATGCCCCAGTCCATCCCTGCCTGAACCTTATTTCCGATGGTCCTAATTCAGACCTGATCGCTAGGGTGCGTTTTTTTGCATCCCTGCGATCAGGTAGTCGCCGCCTACAGAAGTTTGTGCAGTCTCTGCACAGACCAGGACTTACTCTTCCAGTGCGATGATCGGGGCCGGAGCTGACATCAGAAACACACCCTCCAGACACCTGGTCCCTCCTGCATTTCTCCGGACACTCATTAAAAACGGTCAGTTGCCACCCGCAAATGGTCTCTTCCTGTCAGTCACCTTGTGATCGCCCGTGTGATCGCTTTTCCTGCATCATCCCCTCGTTGCCCACCACTCCCCGTTGCGCCTGAGCATTGCGGTGCATACGCATGCGCATTTCAGACCTGATCACAGGCTGTACGAAAACGCAGCCTAGCGATCAGGACTGAATTAGGCCCAAAGTGCAAAGTAAATTAGTCACTGTGTATAGATTTCAGCCAAAATGCATTGATTTAAAGAGTAATTACTGGAGTAGCAAACGTTTGTACCAGTTCATTTGAGGAGGTTCCTTACTAAGGCGGTAATTCAGAGTTGATCGCAGCAGCAAATTTGTCAGCAGTTGGGCAAAACCATGTGCACTGCAGGCGTGGCAGATATAACATTTGCAGAGAGAGTTATAGGCCCTACACACTTGTCGATGTAACTGTAAGATATGAACGATCTCGTTCATTATTGAATGAGATAATGTTCATATCTTTCAGTGTGGAGTCACCAGCGATGAACAATGCGCGGCCCCGCGCTCGTTCATCGCTGGTTCCCCGTCGGCTGTGCATGCAGGCCAATATGGACGATCTCGTCCATATTTGCTTGCACTTCAATGGAGCTGTGTGACAGCGGGAGTGAAGGAACTTCACTCCCCCCGTCACTGCACACCCCGCCGCCGCGTCGCCTGTCTGCCGTATCGGCGGTCGGGCAACTCGGCGGCATATCGCCATGTCTGTAGGGCCCATTAGATTTGGGTGGGTTATTTTGTTTCTGTGCAGGGTAAATACTGGGTGCTTTAATTTACAACTGCAATTTAGATTTCAGTTCGAACACACCCCACCCAAATCTTACTCTCTCTGCGCATGTTATATCTGCCCCCCCCCTCTGAGGTGAACAAGGTTTTGCCCAACTGCTAACATATTTGCTGATACAGTCAACTCTGAATTAGGGGTTCATTCCGAGTTGATCGCTAGCTGCATTTGTTCGCAGCGATTAGGATACAAAACGGCAATTCTGTGCATGCGTATGTGGCGCAATGCGCATGCACGTCGTATGGGCACAACGAACGATGTAGTTTTGCACAGGGTCTAGCGAAGCATTTCAGTCGCACTGGTGGCCTCAGAGTGTGAATGCCAAATTGTTTCCTCACAAATATTTAAAATGCCCGCTCTAATATATATTGTAAATGCCTGCACATCTTATTACCATTTGCCATGAATGTGCGCTGTACATTGCAAAACACTGCATTCCATAAGAGAAAACAATACACCCACACATTAGCTGAGTTCCAAAGCTCATTGATGTATATATTTGTTATTAAAAGGATATGGATTCAATATATTACAATGTACAGTATACCTATAGTTACATGGTTACAACTCACACAGTAAGCAGTTAAAACATACAGTTACAGTTACAGGCCAGCATACAATACCATTATCCTTAAGTTATATAAATTTGTCTCTCCATATCACTCTCTCTCGCTGTAAAATCATGCAGGAACTGGTGTAGGAGCAACTCCATCATCCTCTGAGACAAAACAGCAACTGACTCCTGTGTGATCAGCAATGTGTTATCTAGTTTTTGGGGGAGGGGACTTTCTCATTCATGATGAGTCACTAGTCTATTCGAGTGCTGAACAGGTGACTTGAAGACATCCAAAGGGCTGGCCTGAGCTTCCTGTCCACTACCTGTCTGGAATATCTATTGTTCTAATAAAAGTGATTTTACCTTTCATACATTTAATCATAACGATTTGTTGCAATGTCCTACAACTTAACAACAAGTATCAAATGAATCTACACATTAATCTGGTTGCTTAAATACCAAATATGACAGGTGTATCTGGTTTCGTTCAAATAATACACATACATGACATTACTTCATTATATAATTTTAAATCATCATGATGTCTGGCGCTTGATATTATTATAATTATGTACTGCATGAAATAAGTGTTGAATCCATCTCTGTGGCATGTCTGTGTAAATGTGTGTGTTACCATATATTGCTGTGCTCGCTGCGTGTATTTGCAAGTATAGCGACTCATAATGTGTGTAGTTTGTATGTTCTTTTTATGTAATATTTTTGACTTCGACAGTCCACCTTTTGGCAGTAAACAATAACTGCCATTATTTATTAACATAAGTAAAAAAAATATTTCATACAATAATCGGTGACCTAGACACAAGTATGTATTCATTTTGCAAATCAGACACTTGACTATATTTAAGGAAGACAGGGAGAAGGATGAGACATCCTCTATATGCACTCGGCGGTCACGGGACCACTGGTTGGGTGTGGGACAACATTCAACCTATAGAGTATGCTGGGACAGTGCTTTGGCCTATAATGTCTGATTTGCGATGAACATTTCACACATACATGTACCTACACTGATGTTTGGATTCGATTGAGGTTCTGCTGGGTAGATGAAGAAGACACAAACAAATCGTGACAGAGACATATAAAATTTTCATGATCTACATATTCCTATCATTTTCTGAACATTGTTTCCATTTCTGGAACGTATGCTAGGTCTGTTTAATAATTGAACAAGGGTTATAAGTAGTGTCCTTCCTAAATAACATAAATCTTCGGAGTTCGGGGAGAGCCACTCATAAACCTTTCTTCCACATATATTAATGAGCTCTTTATCTGCAATGTGTGAATAGCCATTGTCTGACTGTTCCTGATTACCTCTGAACTCCATAACTACTAGACCTTTTATTTTTCTCTGGCTTTAACAAACTGGCTAATCCTGGGATCCTATAAGGAAATCACTCCTTCCTCCAGAACCAGTTCCAATCCCACACTCGACTCCTCATAAAAAAACCTCGCAAAAATAGAATGTCCTGAAAAAAAATGTTTGTCAGCGGGAAAGAGAGAAAAGAGAAATAGAACAAAACAACTCTTGTTCATAACAAATCAATTACAATGACTGGTCTTTCTGCAATCCTTTAGTACGCTCAGGTAGTTTTCAACAGTGCCGCCTCTCAGTCTTCACGGAACAGAGTCTCTGGTGATACTTTTGCGATCTCACTCCATTTACGAGTTCCTTCCGGACTACCGACTTTCCTGCAATGGGAATCGTGGACCCAAGTCTCTCTCTTGGCTACTTTCACTGGGATAGTACTGTCAACAAAACTTGGTACGGTCCTTCCCACCTATTAGGCAACCTGAGAGTAAGAACAATCACACAGTCTCTTGGTTCACAATCAAGACAGTTAGTATTTGGCATACCAGCAATCAACAGTTTCAAGTTCTTTTGTCAAGTTCTCAAATGCTGGCTCATCTCAATAAGGTACTGTACTGTCACCTCATTGGTGTATTTCTGATCATTGTGCGGATCAATCATGACATGAGGCTGTCTTCCAAAAACAACCCAAAAAAAAGACACAAATACCAAAACAAAAACAAATTTCGAAGAGGGTGATTCGTTATGTGAAGATCTGGGAGTGGTTCCGATGCTACATAATACTAGTGGCAGTATCTATGATCACAGTGGTACAATTTCAAGCTTTGCTCCTACTTCTAGGGGTACCATTATCTACACACAAATTCCTGCGCAATTTTTCTTTGCGGTAAACACAGCAGCATCCGTGGCGGCAGGAAATGCCTCTATCCAGTTTGAAAAAACATCAGTGCACACCAATACATAACAATAATTCCTAAAGGGTGTTAACTGTACGAAGTCAATTTGTATTTCCTGAAAAGATCCGTCTGCAGGAGGGCTATGGGATGGCTCTGTTGGTATTGCTTTACCAATATTCTTCCTCAAGCAAGCAAGACAGGTCATTGCTCTCTTACCTGCATGAGAATAGAATCCTGGCGCACACCGGTAGGCGCTCATCAGCCTGCACATACCCTCTTCGCCTAGATGAGTCAGACCGTGTGCCACCTCAGCTAGACTTGGAAGGTATGCTCTGGGGGCTACTGGCTTACCGTGTCCACCTGTCCACAGTCCTGAGGACTCCTGGCCATACCCCTTTGCCCTTCAGTGCGGGTTTGTGACGTCAAAACAGGAACTGAACAGTCTGAAGTGATTGCAAGCGCTGAGTAGGTTTTGAGCTACTCCGATACTGCACAAAAAAAACTTTGGTGCCGCTTTGCGATACATTCGTTCGCACTTCTGCTAAGCTAAAATACACTCCCAGTGGGAGGCGGCATAGTGTTTGCATGGCTGCTAAAAACTGCTAGCGAGCGATCAACTTGGAATGACCCCCTAAGCCCATAGTATAAAGACGTTGCATTGGTGTGGATAGTTTTGTGAGGAAGTGTACAATGAGATTTAATTTCACAGAGCAAAAGAATAAAGTTGTGGAAAGGATGTATCCATAGGAATATTCCTTGCGATGCAAACACCCATTTTGACAGCAAAAGGAAACGTTTTTACGCTATCTTTCATTCTATACTTTTAATAGGACACATTTTGTGACCTCAGCAAAGATGGACATTTCTAGGCGCACTTTACCAAATGTAGAACAAACCTTCAAATATACCATGTCCCTGCACTACTGAAATACAGTAGTGGTATTTTGTACTTACCGGGAAAAGGATAGGCCAGCCAATATGTGTCTGAGCCTGGACTATGGCCAGTCAAGTAGGCAGTCCTGGCAAGGGCCTGAGCAGCTATCAGAGGCATCACTCTGAAAGGGTTTCACATGCAGTTTGGTATGTGACCAGAGGTGTTTGCAGGCTCCAATCGGGCCCTTTCCTCTCCGGCAGTGAATAGACTGGCATTGCAGCAGAGTCTACTGCGCATGCGCAGGTCCCTGGGAACGTGGCACACGCGCTGCACTGCTGCTTCTCACTGTGCAGCTCTCTTAGTGACAGTGAGTATCAGATGCATGTGGATGGGACCTCACTCATGTACTTGTTTAATCTAAATGTGTCTGACATTGTTACAGTGTCTCTAATAGAGAGCCATACAGTGCATGAGTATTTTGGAGTAGGATGGGCGGCACTACATGAATGCAGGCTCAAACTTACAGGGCCAATGTGGGATATGTGGCAGGGTGCAGGCAGCAATCGTGCCCCAGATGTGGGCCCAGTGCACTGGTAGTCCACTGCTGATATTACCGGAAGAGATTCTGTCTTCCAGCAGATCTAGTCTAACATCGACTGCTGTGTGCCCCCTGTTCTGTCTGGGTCTGGCACTCCAGTCCTGGCAGTCTCCCCCTGATGGCGGCCAGGGCCTTCAATCACTGTCGGATATGGCTCTGCTGTTTATTGTGCTTGAGCTCCAAACCATCTTTCTGGCTATTTTGTGAGCCAATTCACACTCAGGCAGACAATGCCACAGTGGTGTCATATGTATATCATCAGGGCAAGGCAACGATGGAAGAGGCAGCCCAAATCCTTTCCATAGCAGAGACCTTTGTTCCACCACTCTCAGCAGTGTTCATACCGAGAGTAGACAATTGGGAAGCAGACTTCCTTAGCAGAACCACATTTCTTCTGGGGAGTGGTCTCTCAATCCAGAAGTCTTCCAACAATTAGTTTGGAAGTGGAGCCTTCAAGGTTCCACAGTTCTGCAAGATCCAGGGACCTATTGGCTTTCACAGTGGATGCCACAACAATTCAGTAGGAACTTTCATCTAGTGTATCGGTTTCCTCCGAACCCAATGTTGCCTTGGGTACTGAAGAGCATCAAGGATCAATGTGTGACATTAATCCTAGTGGCTTCAGACTGGCCACACTAGCTGTGGTACGCCGACATTCTTAAAATGTCAGTAAGTCCCGGGTGGCATCTTCCACTTTGTCCAGACCTGCTACAACAAGGTTTGTTTCTAAATGAAGATCTTCCTCAGTTGGCTTTAACGACCTTGCTTTTGAGACAAAGCTTTTGAAAGCAAAATGTTTTTCTTCCTCATTAGTCCATGCTATGCTGCGAGGCCAAAAAACAGTTTTGTCACGCAATTACTACAGAGCATAGGAACTCTACATCTTGTGGTGTGAACAGAAAAGGGTTCATTACTGCCAGGTCTTCCCTCTCTCATCTTTTGGCCTTCCTTCAGGGGGGTTTGGAAGCCGTTCTAAAGCTTTGTTCCTTGAAAGTACAGATTTCAGGCCTATCAATTTGTCCAGTTATGTTTGGCCCTTCTGCCAGAGGTCTGAACCTTTTAACAGGGTGTGGTCTACAGTCAACCAACATTTTGTACACAGATAGCAGCATGGGATATTAATCTGGTCCTATCAGCTCTCAAACCGGCTCCACTGAGCCTTTACATTCAGTAAATCTTCAATTACTTGAAAGCTTGTGTTCCTTTTATCGTATTCCATGAGTATAAAGTGATTCTCCGTATGGAGCCTAATTCAGCAAGGATCGCAAAATAAGCAAAATTAGCAAAAAAAAAGCATAAAAAAACACAAGTTCTGCAACTTAAATAGCAAAAACTGAGAAAAAAAAAATTCTGAGACTTAGCAAAATCTGCGTATGCACTGCGAAAAGTAGGCGTGTAGGGGGCGTACTAAAGGGCTGGACTCAAAAAAACTATGATCAGGGGCGTGTTGCGGGGCATGTTGTGGGCGTATGCTGATGGTCGGTGGGAGGTGCATTTGCAATTTTTACAACAGATCGCACATTTCTGATGTGCAGTTTCTGAGTGACTACAGGTCTACCTTAAAACTTGCACAAGCTCACCTCAGTTGTAGACTGCATGTATACTGCAATCATTGCTTCATTACACCCAGCTGAAGAAGCTCACACCTCAGACCACAAATGACTTCATTCAGCTGTATTGGAACTTAGAAACATGTAAGGTATTGTTTAACTCTGTAACACATGTTGATTGTGAAAATATATGTTACTAACCGATTTGTGTTACACTTACTAACAATCGGGGCTTGACAACCACACTATTTGATAGAAGCAAATGTAAAATAACCTTTACAAGCATTTTGCTTAGTAGTATCTGCTGAATGACATTTAGCTTTCTAACATTTGTGTGTTTTTTTTATAAACAACCAACATTTTTTGTTAAACAAAACATACCCACATACATTTTTTTATTTTTAAAATTTTATTGGTGCGCTACACACATAAACATATGTTGAAGAACAGCAACACCATCTTTTCTGCTCCATTTGTATACTTATTGAAACAAATATTTACACATAATTCCTTAAAGTAAGGTATGTAAATAAAAGCAAAGAAACAATAATATGTAATGTTTGACCACTTCACAATCAAAAAAACACTTTTTTGTTTTGTTAAAAATGATACTGTTGTTTCCGAATTAAAATATTTTGACTCCAAAATAAGTGTGTTTGTTAAAACATATACCAATAATTGCTGTTGTGTGGGGTTTAGAGGCTAGAATTCACGCTCTCTCTAGTTGAATATATTTGAACACAGTTATGGGCATTAGTCAATGTTTGAAGACAAACACTATGGTGTCTTTAAGTTAATAATTGCTAAATTACCACAAGATAATTTGACCAATTAAGTGATGAATGAATTGATTTACAATTGTTGAGTAATTTCTTTAATTTGGGTGCAGGAAAGTAGGTTGTGCAATTTTTATGGGAAACACACTGTTGTTAGCAAAAAATACAACATCAGAAACATGTACGCAAAAAAATGTGTACATTTGTAATATGTACGCAAAAATTGTGATTATTAGGATGGTTTTCACAAGGCCACCTTCTTTTTGTTAAATTAAATTAGTGTTGCAGTTTTTCCATTTGGGCGTGCTTTCGCAATTTTGCTTTTGCTCGCAATTTTTGCTAATTTGTAATTTTTGCAATCCTTACTGAATTTGCCCCATGGTCCCTATGTTCCAGTAGAAAATTGTTTCGGCTTTTTACTTAAACTAGAAATTGTCTTTCTGGTTTTTCCTCCTTCGATGACTTCCTGGGATTAGGATGATCCAGCTCTGCTAGACGGAATCTGAGCACTGCAGATTTACTTGTACAAGACTTCTGCTGTCCGCTGCACAGATTCTCTGCTTGTATTTTACAATGCACATAAACGAGGTTGGTTGGCTACCAACCAACCAACCAGACAATTGCACATTGGATCCGCACGGTCATCACTTGAGTCTATTCTAGTGTGGGGCGACAGGCACCTGACCGGGTGTCTGGGCTTTCCACTAGGGCAGTGGTGACCTCCTGGGCAGCCAGACACGGGGCTGGAATAGGTCTATCGTGCAGCTACTTGGTCCTCTGTACACACGTTTGCTCATTTTTATTATTGTCATGTTTTTGCCTCCAGCGATGCCCACTGGACATACAGTTCATCAGGCAGCTTGAGGGTTCCTTTCCCTGGTTTGGTGGTGGCTGTTGAATGCCCCATGGTTCATTGTCCCACCAGCCTTTCTACAAGAGAAAATAGGATTTTTTGTCACTTACCATTGAATCCTTTTCTCATAAGAAGGGTCATAGCAAGATGCATACAACTTTGTATACAGATAATTGTGTTTGTTTATTCAGTGAACACACGTCCGGGACAATGGGGGTAATTCCAAGTTGATCGCAGCAGGATATTTTTTAGCAGTTGGGCAAAACCATGTGCACTGCAGGGGGGCCAGATATAACATTTGCAGAGAGAGTTAGGTTTGGGTGGGTTATTTTGTTTCTGTGCAGGGTAAATACTGGCTGCTTTATTTTTACACTGCAATTTAGATTGCAGATGGAACTCACCACACCCAAATTTAACTCTCCCTGCAAATGTTATATCTGCCTTCCCTGCAGTGCACATGGTTTTGCCCAACTGCTAAAAAATTTCCTGCTGCGATCAACTCAGAATTACCCCCAAGGTTTTGCCCAACTGCTAAAAAATTTCCTGCTGCGATCAACTTGGAATTACCCCCTATATACACTGGATTTCCACCTTACTCAACCCATTGTTCAATAATATGCCAATAAAGCTGATTAATTGTCTCACTGATAATGCTGTGGTGATTTGAATGTGCAACCATATGCAGACTGTACCTAACACAGTGAACTCTCAGGTTAGTGTGTGGACCCAATATGTATTGTTTATTTATTGACAGTTATTTTTACAGTGGACACATATTTCAAAGTGCTTTATAGAGAACATTGAAGTAATTCACTTAAGTCACACAGTGTATTTTATAATCCATAGCTCCCAACTTTTGATTTTGTGCGTGCCATAGGTGTGTGCTCTGAAGCCTTGTTTCTTCACTCTGGGGCAGGCCCTGCACTCCCGGAGATGCTAAGCTGCCCACAGAGACTGTCCCTGCACTGTTTAAATGCCAAGCGCATGGCAACTAATCACTCTGCTCACCTGCTGCGGTATCTGCTCCCAACTCCCCCCCCCCCACCTCCACTGCAGCCCATGGGTGTTGTGCTCACCATCCCACACAGCCACATCCCTCCTTGTGTCTCTCCAGCCCACACAAGTGTCTCATTAGCCCCACCGGTGCTGCATGATGTCACGATAATACTCACGCTGCACCCCAACAAACAAAAAAAAAGTTATGGTAGAATTACCATGGTTAACTCTTTTTCTGCAAACTACATAGGTTCCACAGGGAAACATTTGGGGTGTAGAGATGGATCTGGATCCAGGCACCAACAGGTTAAAGCTTTAGCTGTCCCAGGATGCATTGGGGCCCCTTCTAAATAACCTCGCCTCCAGGCACTGTGAGCTCAGTTTTGTTAACCAGTCCAATGCAGAAAGCAGGCAAGAGAGAAGGAAGATGTTAATCACATAAGCACACATTCCCACTGACAGGAGAAGGTACCAGTGGCTAATGCCATACAAACCCAAAGAAGCTAGGTGCGTGGGTGCGCGGCCTGTGGAACCTAAGTACTTCGCAGAAAAAAAAGAGTTAACCATGGTTAGTCTACCATAACTCTTAATTCCTGCAGCAGGGTACTGTTCATAGGGTTTCCACAGGGAAACATCGGGGATGTCCTAAAGCAGTACTCAAGGGAGGGGATGCGCCTGAGCGGATGTGAGAATACGGCGTCCAAAGGAAGCATCCTGGGAGGCGAGGATATCAAAGGCATAGAACTTAAGAAACATTTTCACTAATGACCATGTTGCCACCTTACACAATTGTTCGGCGGGTGCACCACGGCGGGCCCCCCAAGAAGGTCCAACAGCCCGAGTAGAACGGGCCTTAATCATTCTGAAACTGGAAGACCAGCTTGCGTATAAGCATGTGCAATCACCATTCTAATCCATCTGGCCAGTGTTTGCTTATTAGCAGGCCAGCCACGAGTGTGGAAACCAAACAGTACAAAGAGGGCATCCGACCGTCTAATGGGGGTTGTACGGTCCACGTATATAATTAGGGCCCTAAAAACATCAGAGGACCGATCTTTAGCCGACAAGTATGAAGAGATAAAGGCCAGAACAACAATCTCTTGGTTTAGGTGGAAGGATGAAACCACCTTAGGTACTGTAGGTAACCAGGCCTAGTTTGGAGAACTGCCCTGTCACAGTGAAAAATTAAAAAAGGGAGGACAACAGGACAAATTGTCTTAGTCCGAAATTCACCTTGCAGAGGCAATAGCCAGCAAGAAAATGACCTTGGCCGTAAGCCATTTTCGGTCTATTGATTCAAGGGGCTCTAACGGAGTCTCTTGAAGAGCCTTCAGTACAATAGACAGGTCCCATGGAGCCACTAGAGAAACATAGGGAGGCTAAATACATAACACGCCCTGAAGGAACATGCGTATATTAGGTATGTAGGCAATCTTGCGTTGAAACTATACGGACAAAGCAGAGATGTGTACCTTGAGAGAGGCACGCTGAAGGCCTAGGTCCAAACCTATCTGGAAAAAAGCCAGAATTCTGGAAGTTTTGAATTTAGAGGCATCATAATTCTTAGCAGCACACCGGGTGAAGTAAGAATGCCATACTCTATAATAAATCTGGGCAGAGGCTGGTTTGCGGGCCTTCAGCATCGTTTGAATAACAGCCTCAGAGAACCCTTTGGTCTTTAGGAGTGATGCTTCAAGAGCCACGCCATCAAAGCCAGTCTGGCAGGTCCGGATACAGGCAAGAGCCCTGCTGTAGGAGGTCTTGTCGCTGAAGAAGCAGAAGGGGACGCTCTGCAGAGAGTCCCTGTAGGTCTAAGAACCAGTGACGTCTGGACCATGCTGGAGCAATCAGAATGAGAATTCCTCCTTCTTGTTTGAACTTCTGAAGGACCCTGGGCAGCAGTGACACTGGAGGGAATATTTAAGGCAGACAAAAGTTCCACCGAACTGCCAATGCGTCCAGGAATGCCGTCTGATGATCCCTGGTTCGTGATCCAAAGAACTGAACCTTGTGACTGTGTCGAGAAGGATGCCATGTGGTCCACGTCTGGGAGGCCCCATCTGTCTACCAGGAGATGGAAGACTTCGAGATGAAGACCCCACTCTCCGGAGTGAACGTCCTGACATTGTCTGATTGTACTTGAACAGGACTGTTCTGTACCAATGGAAGAGCCAGAGAGAGTGCACTAAACACTGCTCTCAATTTCAGTATATTGATGTGAAGCAGGGACTCTTCCCTGGTCCAACGACCCTGAAAGGATCACAGCTCCCCAACCCCGAAGACTGACATTCATTGTTAGTAGGACCCAGTTGGGGATCCAGAAGGGACGGCCCATGCTCATTTGCTGGTCCTGTAGCCACCAGGACAGCAACAAGCGAACTTCCGGAATCACAGAGATCTGATCCGATGAGGCAGATATTTCCACTTGGATAGGATCAAATGAGGGCGGGAATGAAACTGAGCGTACTCTATCATGTCGAAGGATGATACCATCAGACCAAGCACTTGCATCTCCGAGTGTCATGACACTCTGGGACGACAAAGTAAGTGTCGTATCCTGTCCTGAATTTTCAGGACCTTGTCTGGTGAAAGAAACAGTTTTGACTGTGGGTGTCCAGAAGTACCCCTAGGTGTACCATGCTATGAGATGGTACCAGGGAGGACATTCTCCACTTTATCAGTCACCCGTGGGCTTGAAGGAAAGTTAACGTCAGTTGGAGATGACTGAGAAGAATCTCATTTGAATTTGTCAGGATCATTAGATCGTCCAGATATGGCAGGATTCTGATCCCCTGGCGACGGAGGTAAGCTGTCATAACAGCCATGACCTTGGTGAAGATACGAGGAGCTGTAGCCAGTCCAAATGGCAGCACCTGGAATTGGTACTGTAGGTTGCCAATAGCAAATCACAGGAACTGCTGATGGGACTTGGCAATAGGAATATGCAGATATGTATCCTGTATATCCAGGGATACCATATAGTCTCTGGGTTCCATAGCCAGAAAATATGAAACTTGGATACTCTCACAAACTTGTACAAAGATTTGAGGTTGAGTATAGGCCGGTGTTATGCATTGGGTTTAGGTACCAAGAACAGGGTCAAGTAATAACCTCTGCCCCTTTTGGACTGAGGAACTGGCACAATCACTCCTGTATGAAGGAGTGACTCGACCACAGTTTGCAGAGTTTGCGCCTTCAGCGGGTCCCATGGAAGGCCCGTGGTGAAGAACTGGCGAGGGGGACGTCCCATGAGTGAGACAGTGTTCCTGTGAGAGACAACTTCTAGCACCCAAGCGTCCGAAGTAGTCGTGCCAGACCTGGGTGAAGTGCAGAAGTCAGCCTCCAACCCTGGGGTCCCACAGAGGGGAGGCCCGCCAAGTCAGGCTGCAGGCTTGGCAGGCTGACTGGCTGCTCAGGGCTGTTTAGCCTTCGGTTTGGAGGGTTTGGGATTGCAAGACTGTCTAATGTATGACTGACCTCTTGCTTTTCCCTAAGGCCGAAAGGAATGCAAAGTGGTATTCTTGGTCTTCTGATAAGGATTAGTAGTGGGGAGAAAAGCTGTCTTGGCAGCCGCCAGTTCAGACACTATTTTATTTAGGTCCTCCCCAAACAGAATGTCCCCAGTAAAGGACAGAATTTCCAAGGTTTTCTTGGAATCTAAATCCACTTTCCACGGTCTCAACTACAGAATGCGGCACACCAAAATGTACGTAGCAGATGCCTTGGAGGCCAGCACTCCCACCTCAGATGACGCTTCTTGTATGTAATAAGAAGCCATCTTAATGTGAGACAGGTATAGTCTGCCTTCCTTAGAGATATGCTCAGGTAGCTCATCCTCCAGTGCCTGAACACAAGCTTCTATAGCCTTTATAGACCAAGAGGCAGCTATACTGGGTCTCTGAACAGCTCCCGTAAGGGAGTATATAGATTTCAGGCACCCTTTAATACCTTTATCAGTTGGTTCCTTCAGAGAGGTGACTGTAATAACTGGCAGAGTGTATGACACCACAAGGCGGGCGATATGAGAATCCACCGGTGGCGGATTTTCCCATTCATTACACAGCTCTGCAGGGAGAGGATAACGAGCTAAAGCCCTTTTGGAGACAGGGAACTTTTTGCATGGGGTAGTCCAGGGTTCCCGTCTGATGTCCAATAAATGATCAGAATGGGGAAATTCAGTTTTACCCACCTTCTGCTTTTTAAACTTGTCAGTATTTTTAGCCACTGTAGTGGAATCCTCCTCCGCAGAGAGTTGGAGGATATGCTTAATAACATTTACCAGTGCAGAGACATCTATGGACATGGGATAATCCTCATCTGCAACACAGGAGTCTGTGTCAGAGAGAATAGTACGCTCCCCCTCCACTTTAGATGAAACATCAGAGAGGTTAGTGGATTGTGAGGAAGAAGTAGCCCGCATGATGGGAAATAGAGACACATGTGTGACCTGTGGGAGCATTCTGTCTAGCCAGCGAATGATTAAGCTGCTGCAATTGATTAGACAATTTTTTTGCCCACGGCGGGTTCTCCATGGGCACAAATTGAGCAGGTAGTGCCACAGGGGGACACAGAGCGGGTGCAAGACATTCTGCCAGAGTACCCAGTAATGATGAAAATGCTGCCCATGGGGGCTCCTGAACAGGGGCAGGAGCAGGAGCAGCAGACTGATTGGTAGACATATAACAAACAGTACAGAGACTATCACCAAATATGTCCCCCTCAGCCAAGCCGGCTGAGCACACTCTACATGACAGTAATACAGGAGCTTCAGCCTGTTTGCAGCCCTTTTTGTTAGCCATTATGAAATGGAAACAACTGAACTTGTACGATAAATGCAATGTAAACAGTACAGAATACTTGATGCAAGCAGTACAGAGTACAATGTGACTGTGACACAGATTATTATACTTATATGTGCATATAGCCCTTCATTTGAAAAGAGGATTTACCACGCCAGGGTAGGACTGGCCCACAGGGGTACAGGGGAAACCACCGGTGAGCCCCACTGCCTGAGGACCCACTACTTCCTCTAGGGATCAGGTTCCAGACTGTGCACTTGTATTATACATGGTAGATATGTTGCATTACACTGCACAAGACTATTGTGCATTTCAAGCCTCTGTGGAGGATGGCCACACCCCCATTGTAGGCTGGCCACACCCCTAAGTATGGGCCCCTATCACTGCATCCCCCCGGTGCGCCCTTCATACCCCAGTCCGACACTGTACCACGCTCAACTGAGAGTGAACAATATATGTAGATGGTGCTGCTGTATTTAGGGGTGTAAATGAGGTAATGGGAGGCGAGGGAAATGAAGAGAAAGGTGTGGGGGAGGGGGGAAGGGGGGGGAAGAGTAGGATGCCTGATAAAATATGGGTGATGGAGGGGGAAACAGACGGTGGAGGGTGTATACTATTGTTGCGGGAATAATGGACATGAATCGGTACTCATTTAACCTTTTATTAACATCAGAAATAGAGGAGTCGCACAGATTTCTGAAGGTGAATATCTGGGAAACTACCCTTCTGTATACCTTCCAAGATGTTATACTCCCACTAAACTGGGGGACCCTAATTTGGTTAGGGTTCCAGGTAGATCTTTAGGAGCACCTTTGGCATAAATCACCTATTCCCGGAGTTTATGCTCCCCCTTAATATGGTGAAATGTACAGAAAGTACCTCAAATTCAATATTCTCTAGTGTGGTGATATATACCCCTTTAATGATCACAAGTACACAGGGCACTGTGTGTTTGTATGTTGTCACTGTGCTTGTGTACTGTAGGTTTCCTCCATACTGTATTTTTCAGTTTAATATCACTGAGCAGATTAAGGTTAGTGTTATTGTGCTTAGCTCAGAGGTTCCCAAACGCGGTCCTCAAGGTACCCCAACATTCCAGGGTTTAGGTATATCCATGGCTCAGCACAGATGGTTAAATCAAATTGACTAAGGTGCTAATTAAGTCACCTGTGGCCAAGCATGGCTACATTTAAAACCAGGACCATTGGGGTGCCTTGTGGACCGCGTTTGGGAACCTCTGGCTTAGCTGATTTACTCATCAACTATACAAGTAAAATAAATATTATAGGAATTACTGCTTCAGTTACTGTTTCTGCTCCATTCACTTTCTGCTAGGCTTTAAATTAAGGTGCAGAGATATAACCATTTGTGGTTGTGGTGGGGGTGTTAATATTTATTATGTGGTGACTTTTCAAAGCTACTGTATTGATGGTCTGCAGTTCTGGCAGTAGGATTTAAAATCGTAATGATATTAAATACCAAACCATCCTTGTTTTGCACATAATATTATCAACGCTTAGTTAATATGCCGCAAAATATTGAAACAATCATTGCCTTTGTTTATTTTCAGACATGCACTTTAGTTTTACTCTACCAGATCTATATTATTTTTTTTACGCACACCATCTCCACCCAGATCCGGAGGGTGAGGCTAGTGGGATGGCAGCCAAGATTCACTACCATAACAAATTTAAGCATGTGTTGGCTGAGTTTATTTGTCACACATGTAATATATTTAATATGATTTCGGTGAGCCCTGTGACTCAATAAAATATTACGAGCAGATCAAAACATAGACACAATGAACACTGCAGGAGGCTACTAATGCAAAATGAAAAAAATAATATTGCTCAATAAAGCTACTATCAATTTTTCAATGTGGGAAAAGAGTACATACTTCCAAAGAGATCCAAGGTGGAAATGTTTTACATGGACATTCTTCATATCATTGCAGTGTTTAATTGCTGTTGAAAAACACAATACCAGCCCTGACTCCTTTGTTGTGCATTTTATAGCATGCAATCGAATTACGGGGAGTCTGGATTGGCGCAAGGGATATCAAGAGTTCAGCTTTTGCAGATGACCTCTTTTTGTACACTGCATATCCCAAAACCTCACTGTCTTTGATTATGGATAAAATCCAGCAATTTGGCGACGTCTCTGGCTTGGCGGTCAATGCGACCAAATCAACAGATATCTTACCCTATTCCACCCTTTGGATTAATCTTTTCCATTCTCCTGGGCCTCCTCTCACCTGGACTGCTTGGGGATTGATCTGCCTAGAAACCCTGAATGCCTTTTATGATCATAATATTTCTCAAATGATTTGAGTCATTACTGGGAAGCCTCAGGATGGAAAGGACTAAACCTACCATACCTGGGTAGAGCAGCCCTCATTAAAATTATTTATTACAATCTTAACATCTTTTATGGTGAGCAAAAGTAGTAAAGGCTATTAATATCCCAATTCCGTTTGTTCATTTGGACGTGTGGGACGGCATGCAGCAGCCTTTAAAACTTATTTCAGCTCAAATCCAATGGTGGAATAAACTTTCCTAATATTATCACATACAACCATGCAAAGCAACTGCGATATTTAAAGGACTGGTTACAGATAAATATGTGGGAAGCGGTTAATATAGCGCTAGTTGGGATCCCGACCAGGTAGGTGATTCTCCCTCTATGGATGTCCACAACACCCATAGAGAGAAAATACATGATGTGACAAGCGCATCGAGCCACCGTGCCCACAGCACGGAACAACTATTTCTGCCTGACATGGCCCTTAAATATTTTCGACATATCTACAATCAGGAAATTCCCTCTGAGATCCAAACTAATCCCTTCTTAATGACCACTAGAAAGTTGTGCCATATTCTGTAACATAAAGCCTCCTTCAACACCCACAAATGAATCCATCTTCCCTTTTTACGTAATACAGAGTTTCAAGATGGTATGGCGTCCTAGCCTGTCAGTCTCCTCAATTCTCCGGCTAGATTGCCTCTCACATTTTTAAAGGCTATTGAGAAAATTAAAACTATGGGCATTTCCATCAGCTTAACTCAAGCCCAACAATATATTATCTCTCTGGTGAGGTGTTATTTCGAAGGCTGATTGGAACAACCTATGTGAAAAGCTTCTCGCCCAACCGACATCCACTCAGCAGGCCATCTACTTTTTTTTTTTTGAGAAAGGACATTAATCACAATTCCTACTCTCACCGTTTCTGATTTGAGCCATAGCCTATCCCAGTCTTGTCCACTGCCCACATAATGTACCTAGAAATGTAATGTTTCTAAATGTGTACAACAGAACCTGCGTCTCCACAGACTATAATAGGCTTTATGAATTTGCGCGATTGCTCTAGGTGTGGTTAAGGGGAGGCTGACCTTTACCATTGTCTGTGGGCATGGCCAGTGGTTCAGGGATTCTGAAGTTTGGTCAAATGTGAGGTCTAAGCTAGTGTTGTAAACTGTGGAGTCTATGTACTAAAGCCGTGGACAGAGATAAAGTACCAAACAACTCCTATTTTTTCAAACAGGGCATCTGTATTTAGCCTTGGAGAAAGATAAAGTGCATAGAGATAAAGTGCCAGCCAATCAGCTCCTAACCGTCATTTTCCAAACACAGCCTACAGCATAGCAGTTAGGCTGGTATTTTATCTTTCTACAAGGCTTAGTACACAGACCACACAGCCTGTAACAATGCAGTCAGGAGAAGATTGGTTGCCAATTTGAGGTTTATTTACTAAGCCTTGGAGAGAAAGTACCAACCATTCAGTTCCATCATTTTTCAAACACAGCCTATAACAACGCAGTTAGGAGCTGATTGGTACCAATCAGCTCCTAACTGCTATGTTACAGGTTGTGTTTGAAAAATGACAGGAGATGATTGGTTGGTACATTCTCTCTCTGAGCTTAGTAAATAGACCCTTTATCTCTCCATGGGGGTCATTCCAACCCGATCGCACGCTGCAGTTTTTCGGAGCAGTGCAATCGGGTCTGAACTGAGCATGTGCCGCGACCGCAATGTGCAGGCGCTTCGCTGGCCGGCGACGGGAAACGCCGGGCAGCGTGGGACCTTATGAACAAAGCAATCGTAGCGGCGATCGCAAGGTGATTGACAGCAAGAAGGCGTTTCTGGGTGGCAACTGACCATTTTCTGGGAGGCAGGCGTGTCCAGGCGTTTGCAGGGTGGGTGTCTGATGTCAATTCCGGGACCTGACAGGCTGAAATGATCGCAGTGGCCGAGTAAGTTCAGAGCTACTCAGAAACTGCACAAAAACTTTTTGCACAGCTCCTCTGCACAAGCGATCGCACACTTGCTATGCTAAAATACACTCCCCCATGCGACTATCTGATCGCACGGCTGCAAAAAAATTATACCATGCGATCAACTCTGAATGACCCCCCAAGTCTTAGTACATAGACCCCCTGTATCCTCTACCCTAGAATGGGCCATTTTTCTGCATATTGCCTAGATGGCACAAAAAGAAGATACAGTGGGGTAAATTTACTAAGATTCGTATTTTCCCGTTTCAGGCCAAAGTTCAATCACGAATGACATCGAAAGTGTAAAACTGCAACTTTTTGAATTTATTACGCCTAATTTACTAAGCTGTCGTATTCGGATTTTTCATTTGTTCCGATGTCGATGTCATTCGTGTTTTTTTCCCGTTTTTTACGGCAGTGATTAGCAAAACACTGCCGACTTTTTAAAAATGAATCTCGGCCGGATCTGTGTGATCCGTGCTGGGGTTCTTTTTTTTTTTTTTTTTTTAAATTAAACAGTGTAAAATAAAAATAAAAAATTGCGTGGGGTCCCCCCTCCTAAGCATAACCAGCCTCGGGCTCTTTGAGCCGATCCTGGTTGCAGAAATATTGGGGGAAAAATGACAGGGGTTCCCCCATATTTAAGCAACCAGCATCGGGCTCTGCGCCTGGTCCTGGTTCCAAAAATACGGGGGACAAAAAGAGTAGGGGTCCCCCGTATTTTTAAAACCAGCACCGGGCTCCACTAGCTGGACAGATAATGCCACAGCCGGGGGTCACTTTTATATAGTGCCCTGCGGCCGTGGCATCAAAAATCCAACTAGTCACCCCTGGCCCGGGGTACCCTGGGGGAGTGGGGACCCCTTCAATCAAGGGGTCCCCCCCCCCAGCCACCCAAGGGTCAGGGGTGAAGCCCGAGGCTGCCCCCCCCCCATCCAATGGGCTGCGGATGGGGGGGCTGATAGCCTTTTGTGATAATGAAAAGATATTGTTTTTAGTAGCAGTACTACAAGGCCCAGCAAGCCTCCCCCGCATGCTGGAACTTGGAGAACCACAAGTACCAGCATGCGGCGGAAAAACGGGCCCGCTGGTACCTGTAGTACTACTACTAAAAAAATACCCAAAAAAATAAGAATTTACTTACCGATAATTCTATTTCTCGGAGTCCGTAGTGGATGCTGGGGTTCCTGAAAGGACCATGGGGAATAGCGGCTCCGCAGGAGACAGGGCACAAAAGTAAAGCTTTCCGATCAGGTGGTGTGCACTGGCTCCTCCCCCTATGACCCTCCTCCAAGCCAGTTAGGTACTGTGCCCGGACGAGCGTACACAATAAGGGAGGAATTTTGAATCCCGGGTAAGACTCATACCAGCCACACCAATCACACCGTACAACTTGTGATCTAAACCCAGTTAACAGTATGATAACAGCGGAGCCTCTGAAAAGATGGCTCACAACAATAATAACCCGATTTTTGTAACTATGTACAAGTATTGCAGATAATCCGCACTTGGGATGGGCGCCCAGCATCCACTACGGACTCCGAGAAATAGAATTATCGGTAAGTAAATTCTTATTTTCTCTATCGTCCTAGTGGATGCTGGGGTTCCTGAAAGGACCATGGGGATTATACCAAAGCTCCCAAACGGGCGGGAGAGTGCGGATGACTCTGCAGCACCGAATGAGAGAACTCCAGGTCCTCCTTAGCCAGGGTATCAAATTTGTAGGATTTTACAAACGTGTTTGCCCCTGACTAAATAACCGCTCGGCAAAGTTGTAAAGCCGAGACCCCTCGGGCAGCCGCCCAAGATGAGCCCACCTTCCTTGTGGAATGGGCATTTACATATTTTGGCTGTGGCAGGCCTGCCACAGAATGTGCAAGCTGAATTGTATTACACATCCAACTAGCAATAGTCTGCTTAAAAGCAAGAGCACCCAGTTTGTTGGGTGCATACAGGATAACAGCAAGTCAGTTTTCCTGACTCCAGCCGTCCTGGAACCTATATTTTCAGGGCCCTGACAACATCTAGCAACTTGGAGTCCTCCAAGTCCCTAGTAGGTGCAAGGCACCACAATAAGCTGGTTCAGGTGAAACACTGACACCACCTTAGGGAGAGAACTGGGGACGAGTCCGCAGCTCTGCCCTGTCCGAATGGACAAACAAATATGGGCTTTTTTGAGAAAAAAACCACCAATTTGACACTCGCCTGGTCCAGGCCAGGGCCAAGAACATGGTCACTTTTCATGTGAGATGCTTCAAATCCACAGATTTGACTGGTTTTAAACCAATGTGATTTGAAGAATCCCAGAACTACGTTGAGATCCCACAGTGCCACTGGAGGCACAAAAGAGGGTTGTATATGCAATACTCCCTTGACAAAGTTCTGGACTTCAGGAACTGAAGCCAATTCTTTCTGGAAGAAAATTGACAGGGCCGAAATTTGAACCTTAATGGACCCCAATTTGAGGCCCATAGACACTCCTGTTTGCAGGAAATGCAGGAATCGACCGAGTTGAAATTTCTTTGTGGGGCCTTCCTGGCCTCACACCACGCAACATATTTTCGCCACATGTGGTGATAATGTTGTGCGGTCACCTCCTTTCTGGCTTTGACCAGGGTAGGAATGACCTCTTCCGGAATGCCTTTTTCCCTTAGGATCCGGCGTTCCACCGCCATGCCAACAAACGCAGCTGCGGTAAGTCTTGGAACAGACATGGTACTTGCTGAAGCAAGTCCCTTCTTAGCGGCAGAGGCCATAAGACCTCTGTAAACATCTCTTGAAGTTCCGGGTACCAAGTCCTTCTTGGCCAATCCGGAGCCATGAGTATAGTTCTTACTCCTCTACGTCTTATAATTCTCAGCACCTTAGGTATGAGAAGCAGAGGAGGGAACACATACACCGACTGGTACACCCACGGTGTTACCAGAACGTCCACAGCTATTGCCTGAGGGTCTCTTGACCTGGCGCAATACCTGTCCCGTTTTTTGTTCAGACGGGACGCCATCATGTCCACCTTTGGTATTTCCCAACGGTTTACAATCATGTGGAAAAAACTTCCCGATGAAGTTTCCACTCTCCCGGGTGGAGGTCGTGCCTGCTGAGGAAGTCTGCTTCCCAGTTTCCATTCCCGGGATGAAACACTGCTGACAGTGCTATCACATGATTTTCCGCCCAGCGAAAAGTCCTTGCAGTTTTTGCCATTGCCCTCCTGCTTCTTGTGTCGCCCTGTCTGTTTACGTGGGCGACTGCCGTGATGTTTTTCCCACTGGATCAATACCGGCTGACCTTGAAGCAGAGGTCTTGCTAAGCTTAGAGCATTATAAATTTACCCTTAGCTCCAGTATATTTATGTGGAGAAAAGTCTCCAGACTTGATCACACTCCCTGGAAATTTTTTCCTTGTGTGACTGCTCCCCAGCCTCTCGGGCTGGGCTCCGTGGTCACCAGCATCCAATCCTGAATGCCGAATCTGCGGCCCTCTAGAAGATGAGCACTCTATACCACCACAGGAGAGACACCCTTGTCCTTGGATATAGGGTTATCCGCTGATGCATCTGAAGATGCGATCCGGACCATTTGTCCAGCAGATCCCACTGAAAAGTTCTTGCGTGAAATCTGCCGAATGGAATTGCTTCGTAGGAAGCCACCATTTTCTACCAGGACCCTTGTGCAATGATGCCCTGTTTTTAGGAGGTTCCTGACTAGCTCGGATAACTCCCTGGCTTTCTCTTTCGGGAGAAACACCTTTTTCTGGACTGTGTCCAGAATCATCCCTAGGCACAGCAGACGTGTCGTCGGGATCAGCTGCGATTTTGGAATATTTAGAATCCACCCGTGCTGTTGTAGCAGTATCCGAGATAGTGCTACTCCTACCTCCAACTGTTCCCTGGACTATGCCCTTATCAGGAGATCGTCCAAGTAAGGGATAATTAAGACGCCTTTTCTTCGAAGAAGAATCATCATTTCGGCCATTACCTTAGTAAAGACCCGGGGTGCCGTGGACAATCCAAACGGCAGCGTCTGAAACTGATAGTGACAGTTCTGCACCACGAACCTGAGGTACCCTTAGTGAGAAGGGCAAATTTGGGACATAGAGGTAAGCATCCCTGATGTCCCGGGACACTATATAGTCCCCTTCTTCCTGTTCGTTATCACTGCTCTGAGTGACTCCATCTTGATTTGAACCTTTGTAAGTGTTCAAAATTTTTTTAGATTTAGAATAAGTCTCACCTAGCCTTCTGGCTTCAGTACCACAATATAGTGTGGAATAATACCCCTTTTCTTGTAGTAGGAGGGGTAATTTAATTATCACCTGCTGGGAATACAGCTTGTGAATTTTTTCCCATACTGCCTCCTTGTCGGAGGGAGACCTTGGTAAAGCAGACTTCAGGAGCCTGCGAAGGGGAAACGTCTCGACATTCCAATCTGTACCCCTGGGATACTACTTGTAGGATCCAGGGGTCCTGTACGGTCTCAGCGCCATGCTGAGAACTTGTCAGAAGCGGTGGAACGCTTCTGTTCCTGGGAATGGGCTGCCTGCTGCAGTCTTCTTCCCTTTCCTCTATCCCTGGGCAGATATGATCTTATAGGGACGAAAGGACTGAGGCTGAAAAGACGGTGTCTTTTTCTGCAGAGATGTGACTTAGGGTAAAAACGGTGGATTTTCCAGCAGTTGCCGTGGCCACCAGGTCCGATGGACCGACCCCAAATAACTCCTCTTCCTTTATACGGCAATACACCTTTGTGCCGTTTGGAATCTGCATCACCTGACCACTGTCGTGTCCATAACATCTTCTGGCAGTTATGGACATCGCATTTACTCTTGATGCCAGAGTGCAAATATCCCTCTGTGCATCTCGCATATATAGAAATGCATCCTTTAAATGCTCTATAGTCAATAAAATACTGTCCCTGTCAAGGGTATCAATATTTTTAGTCAGGGAATCCGACCAAGCCACCCCAGCTCTGCACATCCAGGCTGAGGCGATCGCTGGTCGCAGTATAACACCAGTATGTGTGTATATACTTTTTATGATATTTTCCAGCCTCCTGTCAGCTGGTCCTTGAGGACGGCCCTATCTATAGACGGTACCGCCACTTGTTTTGATAAGCGTGTGAGCGCCTTATCCACCCTAAGGGGTGTTTCCCAACGCGCCCTAACTTCTGGCGGGAAAGGGTATACCGCCCATAATTTTCTATCGGGGGGAACCCACGCATCATCACACACTTTATTTAATTTATCTGATTCAGGAAAAACTATGGTAGTTTTTTCACATCCCACATAATACCCTCTTTTGTGGTACTTGTAGTATCAGAAATATGTAACACCTCCTTCATTGCCTTTAACGTGTGGCCCTAATAAGGAATACGTTTGTTTATTCACCGTCGACACTGGATTCAGTGTCCCTGTCTGTGTCTGTGTCGACCGACTAAAGTAAACGGGCGTTTTAAAACCCCTGACGGTGTTTTTGAGACGTCTGGACCGGTACTAATTGTTTGTCGGCCGTCTCATGTCGTCAACCGACCTTGCAGCGTGTTGACATTATCACGTAATTCCCTAAATAAGCCATCCATTCCGGTGTCGACTCCCTAGAGAGTGACATCACCATTACAGGCAATTGCTCCGCCTCCTCACCAACATCGTCCTCCTACATGTCGACACACACGTACCGACACACAGCACACACACAGGGAATGCTCTGATAGAGGACAGGACCCACTAGCCCTTTGGAGAGACAGAGGGAGAGTTTGCCAGCACACACCAAAAACGCTATAATTATATAGGGACAACCTTATATAAGTGTTTTCCCTTATAGCATCTTTTTTATATATTTCTAACGCCAAATTAGTGCCCCCTCTCTCTGTTTTAACCCTGTTTCTGTAGTGCAGTGCAGGGGAGAGCCTGGGAGCCTTCCCTCCAGCCTTTCTGTGAGGGAAAATGGCGCTGTGTGCTGAGGAGATAGGCCCCGCCCCTTTTTCGGCGGCCTCGTCTCCCGCTCTTAACGGATTCTGGCAGGGGTTAAATATCTCCATATAGCCTCCGGAGGCTATATGTGAGGTATTTTTAGCCAAAATAGGTTTTCATTTGCCTCCCAGGGCGCCCCCCTCCCAGCGCCCTGCACCCTCAGTGACTGCCGTGTGAAGTGTGCTGAGAGGAAAATGGCGCACAGCTGCAGTGCTGTGCGCTACCTTTAGAAGACTGAGGAGTCTTCTGCCGCCGATTCTGGACCTCTTCTTATTTCAGCATCTGCAAGGGGGCCGGCGGCAAGGCTCCGGTGACCATCCAGGCTGTACCTGTGATCGTCCCTCTGGAGCTGATGTCCAGTAGCCAAGAAGCCAATCCATCCTGCACGCAGGTGAGTTCACTTCTTCTCCCCTAAGTCCCTCGTTGCAGTGATCCTGTTGCCAGCAGGACTCACTGTAAAATAAAAAACCTAAGCTAAACTTTTCTAAGCAGCTCTTTAGGAGAGCCACCTAGATTGCACCCTTCTCGGCCGGGCACAAAAATCTAACTGGCTTGGAGGAGGGTCATAGGGGGAGGAGCCAGTGCACACCACCTGATCGGAAAGCTTTACTTTTGTGCCCTGTCTCCTGCGGAGCCGCTATTCCCCATGGTCCTTTCAGGAACCCCAGCATCCACTAGGACGATAGAGAAAAGACAATACACACACACCTTGAAAGTAAAGTTTTATTACATACATCCACACAAACATACATACATACTTACCTTATGTTCACACGAGGATCGGTCCTCTTCTCCAGTAGAATCCAAGGGGTACCTGTTGAATAAATTCTACTCACCAGATCCAGGGTACCAGGCTCCTCGTAGCATCCATTTGTAATCCACGTACTTGAATAAAATAAAAAAACGGAAAGCCGAGCCACGCACTGAAAGGGGACCCATGTTTGCACATGGGCCCCCTTTCCCCGAATGCCAGAAACCCACTCTGACTGATGTCTAAGTGGGTTTCTTCAGCCAATCAGGGAGCGCCACGTTGTAGCACCCTCCTGATCGGCTGTGTGCTCCTGTACTGACTGACAGGCGGCACACGGCAGTGTTACAATGTAGCGCCTATGCGCTCCATTGTAACCAATGGTGGGAACTTTGTAGTCAGCGGTTGACCGAAAGTGACCTCACCGCTGACCACAAAGTTGACCACCCCTTGATTGAAGGGGTCCCCACTCCCCCAGGGTACCCCGGCCAGGGGTGACTAGTTGGATTTTTGATGCCACGGCCGCAGGGCACTATATAAAAGTGACCCCCGGCTGTGGCATTATCTGTCCAGCTAGTGGAGCCCGGTGCTGGTTTTAAAAATACGGGGGACCCCTACTCTTTTTGTCCCCCGTATTTTTGGGACCAGGACCAGGCGCAGAGCCCGATGCTGGTTGCTTAAATATGGGGGAACCCCTGTCAATTTTTTCCCCATATTTCTGCAACCAGGATCGGCTCAAAGAGCCCGAGGCTGGTTATGCTTAGGAGGGGGGACCCCACGCAATTTTTTTTGAGAAAATAATCACTTTCCCACCCCTTCCCACTGATATACATGCACGGATCTCATGGATCCGTGCATGCCTATCCAATCACGGAAAAAAAAAGCAGGTTTTTTTTTTAAGCACTTTTTTACGAGTTGTAATTTTTCACGGCAGTGTTTTGTTTTTTTTTGCTTTGCACTTCTTAGTAAATGACCGAGATTCATACTTAAACAGCCGCGTTTTGACCGATGGTGTATTCATTCGTGATTTTTTCCTAGGACTTCCAAATATTACGAATGCCCTCATCACTGCCGTGATTTGAGTTTAGTAAATTACCAAGATGACACTTTGATGAAAAAACGGCATCTCGGTCAAAATCGGGACCTTAGTAAATTTACCCCAGTATATGTTCTTGCTTAAGTACTTTATTTGAATCCATAGGGAACACAAAGATAGCACCGGGTATAAGCTAGTGAGCTGGAATCTGAGTACCAAACAGTTAAGATTTCTTTCCCAGCAGCCCAGGCTACCTCTCCCCAGTACTACAGCCACAGGCATACAGTTAACAAGCCAAAGGCAAGAAACTAGAGGAAGAAGAAGGAAGACCAGCAAACACTCAGTGGATGTGACTAGGGAAACCTGTAACAGTGCAAAACCACAGCAAGCCAGGTGCTGAGGTGGTCTGTTGTTTTAGTGGGACATACACTTTAAACACAAACCATACGAGGGTCATGTTGGGAGGTATGCACAAACCATCCTGCACAAAATCCTGTGGAGATAACCCAGCAACACAGGATTTGCATGTAATCAAGGTAGGAGCCCCAGCGTCCTTCCCTTTGTCTGTAGCAAACATGGTGTTAAATACACAGTAAAGCCAGACAATGCAATGTGATACGCTAAACATATACAAGTAAATGTGAGGTACTTATACTCCTTATATACTGTACCTGTTAACGGGTTAGGAAGAAAGCACAGCGATAAAGCGGACAGTTGACAAAAATCACAACAGCAGATATATCACAAGTCAGACACAATGCATAATTAATTTGGGCACTGAATCAAAGATGCACGCCTCAAAGCCTGGTAGGATCACATGCTGTATAAACCTAGCCCGGAGGAGAGGTATATTGGGAGACAGGGCTGTAGTATGGTATGCTGGCGTTCGGGCTCCCGTCGACTAGCATACCGGCGCCGGGAGCCCGACCGCCGGTATACCGACAGTATGGCAAGCGCAAATGAGCCCCTTGCGGGCATGGTGCACGCTATTTTATTCTCCCTCCAGGGGGGTCGTGGACCCCCACGAGGGAGAATAAGTGTCGGTATGCCGGCTGTCGGGATCCCGGCGCTGGTATACTGTGCGCCGGGATCCCGACAGCCGGCATACTGAAGACCACCCGGGAGACAGGACCCTCCTGAGACCTGCTGCAGTAGTCAACCTGTAAAAATGGCCACTGAGTGCCCCACTGTGGGAGGAGGGTTTAAATGAGCAGCTCAAAGACGGGAAACCTCTGCAAGGGATCACGCTCTGAGCTGGGGGAGGAACTATCGGGGCAGAGCCCTCCTCCCCTTGCCGACGTGAACCCCAGGGTGGCTGACCACCTAAGAGAAAATAGGATTTTAATTACCTACCGGTAAATCCTTTAGTCGTAGTCCGTTGAGGATGCTGGGGTCCAATTTAGTACCATGGGGTATAGACGGGTCCCTTGGGAGCCACTGGCACTTTAAGAGTTTAACAGTGTGGGCTGGCCCCTCCCTCTATGCCCCTCCTACCAGACCCAGTTTACAAAATGTGCCCGGAGGAGCCGGTCACAGCTAGGGGAGCTCTTAGGAGTTTTTCTAGTTTTATTATTTTCTGAGTTAGTTAGGTTACAGGAAGGCCACTGGCAACAGCCTCCCTGCTTCGTGGGACTTAAGGGAGGGGGGGGGGGGGGGGGAGTAGGAACCAACTTTTGAAGTTAATGGTTCTCTATCTCCGCTGACAGGACACTGAACTCATGATCGCAAGCCCACGAGGCGACAGCTCACTCCTGCAGCACAGCCGCCACCCCCTAACAGAGCCAGAAGAAAGAAGAATGGTGAGTACAGTGCCTGCGGCCCTGTTAGCGGGTTGCCGGCGGGAATGGTGGCACAAGGGTGGGAGCGCAGCTCTGACAGGCTGCGCTCCAAGTTGGCTCAGCAACATGGTTTAAGCGCTTGAGGGGCATCCTGAGCCAGTGCACATGCCCTACACTGGTCACCGCTGCTAACAGGGGCTTGTCCCACTGTCAGCAAATAAATCCTCAGGCCAGTATAATCACACAGTGCGGGAAGCCGCGCGCCATTACAGGGGGCGGGTCTTCTCCTCAGAGCGGTTCCAGCTCTCACTAGTGCCATTTTCTCCCTGCTGATCTGCTGAACAGGATGCTGACAGGGAACGCTGCCCTCCACCAGGGTTTTATAGACAGGGGGAGGAGGGCGGAGCGTGCTACTGGTGTCAATTAATCTATTAAGATTGATTGATCAGCGCTGGGCTTTTATCATAATAACTGCCTATACAGGCGCTGTGTGTCTGGCGCCTTATAATCTGTGGCTTTCTGAAGATACTCTGGGGGGGAAACTGTGTCTGACATTTTCCTGTATGTGAGTAAGTGTGCATATCCCACATTACCATGTCTAAGAACTCTTCTCCTGAAGAGTCTCTTCCATGTACTCAGGACTGTAATATACTTTCTCAGCCTTCCAAATCCAAACCCCCATGGGTGGATTCTTTAAGAGGAATGATATCACAAATTTCAACTAGGATGTCACATAATGAGAAAGACGCAGTTTTTGAAAAAATCTGTGGAGGGTTTGACATACTCAGTCCCCACTGCTTCGTCTAAGATTCCCCCCCCCCCCCCCCCATACCCACAAAAACGTACACTTTCCCAGATAATGCAAGATGACACTGAAATCCCTGATGCCATTTTAATGCCTGGTGGCCTAGTGGATAAACCAGACGACCACACTGGGGACTCCGGTGGACTACAGCAGTCATGCATCTCCGGTGCTACACATGCGATTCCCCACGAGAGGGGAACTACTTTACCTGCTCCCTGGTTGTAGCCTGAGTGTCTTGTAGTGGTGCCACGCTGACACCATCGAAATCCCTGGCCTAGTAGTTACCAGCGTCGCAGAGTCGGCAGGAAGTAGCTGGAGCAGCAGTGCCAGCATCCAAACTGACAGCCCATTGTTGCATGCTCTAAACATGCCATTAAAATAAAAAAATAAAATCAAAGCTTGAGACTGCAAAGCAGTCCCCCTGTCTAAAGGTGCACTGTTTCCTGCCAGCACCAAATGAATATGGACTAGGCTTCTGGCTGGGGGCAGGGTATAGGGAAGAAAGACCAGTGCATCCTGGGAGCTCAAAGCATTAACTATTTGGTGCCCAGTCCTCAACCTCCTACAACCCCATAGCATCCCTGTGGATCACTATGGACTCTGAAAACAGGATTTTAATACCTACCGGTAAATCCTTTTCTCCTAGTCCGTAGAGGATTTTGGGGTCCACTTCAGTACCATGGGGTATAAACGGTTCCGCAGGAGCCATGGGCACTTTAAGACTTTTTCAGAGTGTGAACTGGCTCCTCCCTCTATGCTCCTCCTCCAGACCTCAGTAGAGGAACTGTGCCCAGGGAAACGGACATTTCGAGGAAAGGATTTACTTTTAAGTTAATGGTGAGATTCCTACCAGCTCACAGTTCAACCATGCCGCACAACATGGTATTCAACAAAACACATGCCAACAGCATGAACATTACAGCAAACGTGCTGAAAACATTTCGACAAATTAACAACTGCAGGTAAAGTACGCACTGGGCTGGGTGCCCAGCATCCTCTACGGACTAGGAGAAAAGGATTTACCGGTAGGTATTAAAATCCTATTTTCTCATACGCCCTAGAGGATGCTGGGGTCCACTTCAGTACCATGGGGTTATACCAAAGCTCCAGTACGGGCGGGAGAGTGCGGATGACCCTGCAGCACCGATTGACCAAACTATAGGTCCTCATCGGCCAAGGTGTCAAACTTGTAAAACTTAGCAAACGTGTTTGCCCCTGACCAAGTAACTGCTCAGCAAAGTTGCAAAGCCGAGACCCCCCGGGCAGCCGCCCAGGATGAGCCCACCTTTCTAGTAGAATGGGCATTCACCAAATTCGGTACCGGCAATCCTGCCGTGGAGAATGAACGTGCTGAATCGTACCACTGATCCAATAGTCTGCTTAGAAGCAGAACACCCAATCTTGTTGGAAGCATACAGGACAAACAGAGCCTCTGTTTTCCGTATTCAAGCTGTTCTCGCGACATAAATTCTCAAAGCCCTGACCACATTCAGAGCCTTTGAAGCAGCGAAAGTGCCAGTAGCCACTGACACCACAATAGGTTGGTATATATGGAAAGAAGGAACCACCCTTGGAAGAAATTTCTGACGAGTTCTTAACTCCACCCTATCTTCATGGAAAATCAAGTAAGGGTTCCTGTGAGACAAGGCCCCTAACTCAGACACCCTCCTTGCGAATGCCAAGGCTAACAGAATGACCACTTTCCAAGTGAGAAACTTCAACTCTATCTCCTGGAGAGGTTCAAACCAATCCGATTGAAGGAACTGCAACACCACGTCAAGATCCCATGGTGCCACAGGAGGCACAAAAAGAGGTTGGATGTGCAGAACCCCTTTCACGAATGTCTGAACTTCTGGAAGGGAGACAATTTTTTCTGAAAGAAAACGGACAAGACCGAAATCTGGGCCTTGATTGAACTGAACCGTAGGCCCACATCCACACCCGCTTGGAGAAAATGGAGAAAACGTCCTAACTGAAACTCTTCCGTTGGAGCCTTCTTGGATTCACACCAAGACACATATTTTCTCCACATACGGTGTAATGTTTAGACGTTACTCCTTTCCTGGCCTGAATAAGAGTGGGAATTACTTCTTTGGGAATACCCTTTTAGCTAGGATCCGGCGCTCAACAGCCATGCCGCCAAACGTAGCCGCGGTATGTCTTGATACACGAACGGGCCTGCAGCAGGTCCTCGCGAAGCCCTCCTTGGCCAGTCTGGGACAATGAGGATTGCTCAAACTCCTGTTCTTCTTATGATTTTGAGAACTTTTGGTATCAGTGGAAGTGGAGGGAAGACATACACCGACCGAAACACCCACTGGGTCACCAGTGCGTCCACTGCTCTCGACCTGGAACAATATCACCTAAGCTTATTGTTGAGACGAGATGCCCTCTTGTCTACTTGAGGAACTCCCCAAAGACCTGTCACCTCCGCGAAGACTTCTTGGCGGAGGCCCCAGTCTCCTTGATGGAGATCATGTCTGCTGAGGAAGTCTGCTTCCCAGTTGTCCACTCCCGGAATGAAAATTGCCGACAGAGCTCTTGCATGTCTTTCTGTCCAGAGGAGAATCTTTGTCACCTCTGGCATAGCTGCTCTGCTTTTCGTTCTGCCCTGATGGGTTATGTACGCGACTGCTGTTACATTGTCCAACTGGCTCTGTACGGGGTGATCTTGAAGAATATGACCCGCTTGTAGAAGGCCATTGTAAGTGGCTTTCCACTCTAGAATGTTTATGTGAAGACAAGTTTCTTGACTTGACCATCTTCCTTGGAAGCATTCCCCTGTGTGACTGCTCCTCAGCCTCGGAGACTTGCATCCGTGTTCACCAGGATCCAGTCTTGACTCCCGAACCTGCGTCCTTCTAGGAGGTGAGAACTGTGTAGCCACCACCAGAGCGAGATTCTGGCTTTGGATGACAGGATTACCCTCTGATGCATGTGTGGATGGGATCCGGACCTCTTGTCCAAAAGGTCCCACTGGAATACTCTGGCATGGAATCGGCCAAACTGTATGGCCTCGTAGACTGCGACCATCTTCCCCAACACCCGAATTCATTGATGAATAAACACTCTTGTTGGTTTCAGAATTTGTTTGACCATTCTCTGGGATTTCCAGAGCCTTTTCTACTGGAAGAAATACCCTCTGTACTTCTGTGTCCAGTATCATCCCCAGAAAGGACAATCTTGTCGTCGGTTCCAATTGTAACTTTGGAAAACTTACGATCCAACCGTGATGTTGAAGTACTGTCAGGGAGAGTGTCATGTTCTGCACCAACTTTTCCCTGGATCTCACTTTTATCAGGAGATCTTTCAGGTCAGGAATTATATTGACTCCTTGCTGGCGAAGGAGGACCATCATCTCCTGCCATCACCTTGGTGAAAACCCTCGGTGCCGTGGAAGGTCCACACGGCAACGCCTGAAAGTGGTAATGACAATTCTGTATTGCAAATCTCAGACAAGCTTGATGTGGAGGATAAATAGGAACGTGTAAGTAGGCATCTTTTATGTCTATTGACACCATGAAGTCCCCCTCCTGCAGACTGGAAACCACTGCCCTCAGAGATTCCATCTTGAACTAGAACCTTTGCAGGTAGAGATTCAGAATATACAGGTTTAGAATCAGTATGACCGAGCCGTCCGGGCTTCAGAACCACGAATAGGGTTGCAATAAAACCCTTCTCCTTGTTGTAACAAGGGAACCAGGACAAAACTTGATCCTGACACAATTGTTGCATTGCTGCTGCCACCACTTCCCTGTTTGGGATAGAAGCTGGTAAGGTCGATTTGAAAATACGGCCTGGGGAAATGTCTTGAAACTCCAGTTTGTACCCGTGGGACTCTATTTGTATGACCCACGGGTCTAGGCCAGATTGAACCGAGAACTGACTGAAGAGTTTCAGACGTGCCCCCACCTGAGCGGACTCCCGCAAGGGAGCCCCAGCGTCATGCTGAAGATTTGGCAGAAGTAGAGGTTGATTTCTGCTCCTGTGATCCTGGAGACACTGTGGACTTTATTTCCTTTTCCCCTTCCTTTACCCACAAAGAAAGGGGAACCTTTACCCTTTTTTGTAATTTTTGGGCTGAAATGACTGCATCTGAGAGTGATGTGTCTTTTTCACCGGCGCAGGAGCAATAGGCAAGAATGTCGACTTACCTGCGGTAGCCGCAGAAACTAAAGCATCCAGCCAATCTCCAAATAAGGACTCAGCTTAATACAGGGGAGAGCCTCCATATTCCTTTTGGAATGTGCATCAGCATTCCATTGGCGAATCCACAACGCCCTCCGTGCTGAGATTGCCATGGTAGTGGCTCTTGATCCCAAGAGACCCATTTCTTTCATGGTTTCTAGCATGTACGCAGCAGCGTCTTTGATATGACCTAACGTTAGGAGTATCTCATCTCTATCGTGTCAATGTCTGATGACAAGTTTTCTGACCACTTTTCAATAGCACAACTCACAGGCAATGGTAGACCTGAGTAGTGTCCCATTGGCCACATCAATAGATTACAACGTAGTCTCCAACTTGCGGTCTGCCGGCTCCTTAAGTGAAGCCGTCCCAGGCGCAGGGAGAAACACCTTTTTTCTTTAACTGTGACAGAGCACTGTCTAAAATGGGGGGGTGAATAAAATGGGGGGGGGGGTGACTCCCACCTTTTCCTGTCCTCTGCATGGAAAAAGCTAAGCTGCCTGACTTCTTTTGGGAATCTGAAATGTATTTTCGGGTTACACCAGACTCCCTCCAAGAGACTGTTCAGCTCATGAGGTGGAGGGAAAGTTACATTACTTCTTTACTAAAGTAAGCCTGCTCCTGTGGTAAAGGAGGGGGCCCCGTAACTTCTAATACCTCCTTTATAGCTAAAAACATGTTTTGAATGTTTTTCGCTAACTTAGGACCTATTCCCCTGGAATCACTAGTGTTGACACAGGAATCAGCGTCCATATCGGTATCAGTTCATACTACTTGTGCAAATGTTTATATGACCCAGAGGGGTCCCCTGTGTATGAAAGGCAGAACTATTAAAAATCACATCTTCAACAGATTACTTTCAGTTTCCTGCATGAGACTCAGACTTATCCAATCTCTTACTGAAATGATTCACACTATCACATAAATCTTTCACCCAGTCAGGCTCTTGGTGTCACATTACAACTCTGTGTCCCTAACATGGCTCACACAGAGAAAGAGCTCCCTGCCTCAGACATGTCACACATGTGCACAATCACACCACAGACACTCCGGGGCTTATAGGGGACAGACCCACAGTAAAATCTGTCAGAGGGACACAGAAAGGAATTGCCAGTCCACAACTCCACGCCTAAAGAAAAAATCCTTGTGTCGTGTACTTTGTACACAGAGACCAAAAATCCATGTGTCGTGTACTTTGTACACAGAGACTTTCCGCGCTATATATATTTTCAATAATAGGTTATAATACCACAATATACACTTTCCCCCCCTTTTTGCACTCTGATACTAAAAGTTGAGAGGAGGATCAGCGTTTCTTCCCTTGCTTTTTGCTGGAAGAAAATGGCGCTGAACAGTGTGCTGGCTGCCTGAGGAAGAAACCCCGCCCCCTGCAATGGCACGTTTTTCCTCAGCAAACATGAGGTAATATTTATACTGGCGGGGGTGTAGGATTGTGCCACGGCCCAACATGCTACCTTTTTGCCAGTCAGAGTAGGTTTTCATGCTGCCCAGGGCGCCCCCCCAGTGCCCTGCACCCTGCTGTGCGCTGTGTATGGATAGCATGTCCGCGCAGCGTTCCCGCTCACTGCGCGGTACCTTAAGCCGTCACGATGACCGGAGGTCCCTCTTGCAGATCTCCGGTAATAATACTCACGCGACTTCTGACTTCTGGCTCTGTTAGGGGGGTGACGGCGTGGTGTGGGAGTGAGCCAGGGACGTGCAGTCAGCGGAGGTAGGGGAGGCAGAGCCTCCCCTGTCATAATGATTTAATTATAGAAAGAAGATAGTTATAACACATCCTGTGTCATAATGATCTTCTTTGAATTTTTCTAATGATTTTTGCTGTGGAAACACAGCCAAATGTGGGTGGGAGGCAGCTGAGAGCGCTGCCTCCCACTGACAACAATAAAGTGCCTAAGGAGGGGGGCGGGCAGGGGACGGAGCCAAAACGAGGGCAGGAAAAGCCCATTGAAAAAAATGTAGTAGAGGCACCAGCAGAGCTGCCTCAGTGACAGGGGCGTGCCTGAATCCCACCTCAGAGCCCGCCCGTGTCAGTGAGGCAGATTTGATTGGACATCGGCTCTAGCACTGAGCAGTGACTATTTCCTGCTGTCACTCTCAGTGCAGAGTCCGGATCTCCCTCCCTCTCCCTCTCCAGGTCCTGGTTGCATTACAGATGGTGGGGTAAGCATAACGAACAGCTGATATACTGTACTGTATGAATAATTTGCTTTAAAAGGGAAATGTGTATAATTGAATATTTTAGTTGATAACTGAATAGCTGAATAGTTCGTCAAACATTATAACATTATAATTAATTTGCAAAATGTAATTGATGGAAAATAAACAGATAGTGAATAACATCAAATAGGAACTGCTATATGTGGCAGTGAAATCTAGGCAGAGCTTTATTTGTATTGGTAAACTTAAAAAAATCTCAATTTACTATCCAGGGTCTGTAATGCAATTAAGCAGAGCTAGCTGAGCGGTACTAAGTCGCCCCGAGGAGACAGCTCACACACCTGCATGCTAGACATGGGCCCTCAGTTCCACTTATAATGAATATACTTTTTAGTTCAAAAACAGATTAAAAAAAAAATAATTATAAATTTGAGTATTGCTGATTACATTTACGTAGACTTGTCACTGCGAATCTTATTGCCGGCGCAGTTAGTGCTGGCGATAGACCATTAATGTACAGGGTATCCTTTATTACAGTTTCCCCTAAGTCCAATGAGGGCACCTCAAGATATATAAATATATCTGTTCATATGTATTAACACATATAATCAATAATGCATAACAGTAAATGCAATTTTTGCAATTATGCAGCTCATAAAGCAGCCGACAAGTGCTGGTGGGGATATGACTGCTGACAAAAGATTAGCAGCCTTTGGCACAGATGGTGGGGTAGGCTATCAGGGTGTACAATTCCACATGTCTATAGTAGGGGTATCACCATCATGCTTTGGAAAGGGGGGGGGGGCAGGCTCTGGTCCCCTGCACCAGGCTGCTACAGCAACGTACAGTAGGGTCAGGCTGCTGCTGTCAGAATCGAATTAAGATGGGACGCAGAGGAGGAGAAGGGGGACGAGCCGCGGGGAGACAGCCAGTGGGCACACAGGAGACATCAGTGCTACGATCAGCGCTACCGTAGCGCTGCAGCAGGATGTCACTCAGCCGCCTGACCTCACGGCAGCTTCCACCTGTCTCCAACAACGTGCTGGAGCCAGGTGGAAGCTGCCGTGAGGTCGGGCGGGTGAGTGACATCCAGCTGCAGCGCTGATCGTAGCGCTGATCTCCTGTATGCCCGCCGGCTGTCCCCCCTGTCTCCCTGCGGCTCCCCCCCCCCCCTCGCCTCCCCCGGGTCCATCTCATTCCGACATCATTTTGATGTCGGATTGAGATAGTCGAAAAGGGGACCAAAACCTGTCGGATTTGGCCTCATTTTCGACATCAGCACGTGGATCGGCAGCTATTCCGCCGATCCACGTGCTTTTCGACTTGTCGAAAAGCTCTGAATAGGTCGAATCAGGATTCGACCTTAAAAAGTCGAAAACTGCCGTCTTTTCGACAGATGGCAGTTTTCGACTGCAATTGAATATACCCCCTAGTCTCTGGAGATAAAGTGCCAATCGGCTCCTGACTGCCATGCACAGGCTGTGTTTGAAAAATGACAGTTAGGAGCCGATTGGCTGGTACTTTATCTCTAGCGACTTTGGCCCTCATTCCGAGTTGTTCGCTCGCTAGCTGCTTTTATCAGCCGTGCAAATGCTAAGCCGCCGCCCTCTGGGAGTGTATCTTAGCAGAAGTGCGAACGAAAGGATCGCAGCGCTGCTGCAAAAAAAGATTGTGCAGTTTCAGAGTAGCTCCAGACCTACTCCTAGCTTGCGATCACTGCAGACTATTTAGTTCCTGTTTTGACGTCACGAACATGCCCTGCGTTCGGCCAGCCACGCCCACGTTTCCCCAGGCACGCCTGCCTTTGTATCTGTCACGCCTGCGTTTTTACACACACTCCCTGAAAACGGTCAGTTACCACCCAGAAACACCCACTTCCTGTCAATCACTCTGCGGCCAGCAGTGCGACTGAAAAGCGTCGCTAGACCTTGTGTGAAACTGCATCGGCTTTTGTGAAAGTACGTGGCGCATGCACAGAAGTGCAGATTTGTAGCCTGATCGCTGCGCTGCGAACAACGGCAGCTAGCGATCAACTCGGAATGACCCCTTTATCTCCATCTAAGGCTTAGTAAATAGGCCCCTTAGTTTCCTGCCCTCAGCTGATGACTGTAAATGTGTGTTACTAATAAGCAGTAACCAGCTGCGTTTCAAGAGAGGAGGGGACCCGTGTGCAGACTCCGTGTATGGGCCCCCTCCTCTCCTGTAGCCGTCACCGCCGCTGTCAGCGCTGAGACTCTGGCCCTGTGCCAGAGCCTCTAGTGGTCAGTGAGCTATCAGCAGTGGTGACGGCTACGGGAGAGGAGGGGGCCCACACACGGTCAGCGATGGACTCCGGAAAGGTAAGTATAGAAGAAATGGGTGCAGTGTGTGCGGTGTGGGCCCCCTCTGTACCCAGGGGCCCGTGTGCACTGCACACTCTGCACCCATTATAGATACACCAGTGGCAGTAACCCAAGTACATAGCTCCCTCATTCCCACACACACGTATCAGCACAGCCTGGCTGGGAGAGGGAGAAAGACAGACGCTGGGGTTACTTGTTGTTCTGTACACTGGAGTACTCATTGGGGGGAATTCAAATGTTCACACGTCCCCTATCTCCCATCTAAAGTGACAAGAGATAGATGGGCGATATTCAAATGCTCCCACTGGTCGCATTCAGTACAGTCGGGATTAAGCGCACAAACCACCTAAACCTGACCAAACTAATGGTCCCGCCCAAACCGGTCGGCATGATCGCGGCTGGGAGCACACATTTGAATCCGGCCCATTGTGTCATTTCTTATATTTGTGGAGGTTAGGGTTAGGCTGCAATGGGGAGGGGGGAGTTAGGGTTAGGCTGCAGGGAGGGGGGTTAGGCACCCATGGGGAGGGTTAGAGTTAGGCTGTAGGGAGGGAGAGTTAGGTTTAGGCATCAGGGAGGGGGGGTTAGCTTTAGGCAATGCCACTGGGATGTTAGGGTTTGGTACCATAAGGGGATGTTAGGGTTAGGTACCATAGGGGGAGGGTAGGGTTAGCCTATGGGAAAGTTAGGGATTTGGGGAAAGTTGAAAACACCCTCTACTCACCCTAAGCTGTATGTTGGTGTAAATCCAGTTCTGTTATTAGCCAGTGCCTCCCAAGTCATTGACCTCACCGCACGTCACTGGAGTGAGCGCATATCCGCAGCTAGCGTTCAGTTCCCTTCAGGAGCTAATGGTGTCCTGTCAGCAAGAAGCAGAGCCATGAAACTCTTTAGGAAGTTGGTTTCTACTTCTTCCCCCTAAGTCCCACGAAGCAGGGAGACTGTTACCAGCAGCCTCCCTGAAAATAAAAAACCTAACAAAGTCTTTCAGTGAAACTCAGTAGAGCTCCACTAGAGTGCGACCAGTCTGCCTGGGCATATTTTCTAAACTGAGGTCTGGAGGAGGGGCATAGAGGGAGGAGCCAGTTCACACTCTGAAAAAGTCTTAAAGTGCTCATGGCTCCTTCGGAACCGTCTATACCTCATGGTACTGAAGTAGACCCCAGCATCCTCTAGGACGTATGAGAAAAAGTGTTATTGCCACTGAATACAGAAGCACAGAAAACCACTGTTCTCCAATGGGTGCACACTATTACCATTAACTTTTAAATATATAAAGAAAAATGATACTTCATATTTACAATGAACTGGGTGGAGACTTATTTGTCAAGGAAAAATGGGTCAAATTGTTTTTTTGAAATGTTGGAATGTTACATATCCACCCTGCCCGCCTCCATGCAAATGCATATCCATAAAAGCCTGTTAGCGATATCTTATCACCCATATTTTTTTTTTCCAGGCTATCCTATTAGTGCGCCTGTAAAAAGAAATGCCCTTTCTCCCGAAAACACACAGGTTCAGTGAAAGCTGTGTTTTAGTGAGAAACAGCAGAACAGGGCTGTTTACGAGGATTTGGTTTCGCCTGTGAAACAAAATCCCAGAGAAGCCGCAGCGAACTGCACTGGTCCATGCTTTGTCCCAAGCTTTCAGAGAAGCCAGAGAGTGAACAATCACTTCAAATGAGCCTTCAGTAATTGATACTGGAGTGTAAAGGTACACCAGTCAACTATATCAAGAGCTCTGCATTGTACAGGGCACAAAAGAAAAGCATATTATACTTACCGATAATTTCATTTCTCCGAGATACTTCATGGCAGCCCTTACTCTTGGGATTGTATCCCATTCCTAACTTTAGACAGGGAATTTTTTACTCGCTTAGGGACCACCCACTTTGGGTATATAGCCCTGCTCCTCCCCTTCCTCCACTAGTCTTTTGAGTGTCTCCTGCGACCAGGCTATATTAAGACTTTACCAAGGGAGGGTATACTGTAGGCTGCCATGAAGTATCTCGGAGAAATGAAATTATCGGTAAGTATAATTTGCTTTTTTCTCCTACACTACTTCATGGCAGCCCTTACTCTTGGGATATACCAACGCTCAATATAGGGAGGGCAATATAAATACACAAGAGACGTTGTCTTAATGCTGAAAAGCATAACTCGTTTAATTCAATGCCCCCTTAAAGATACGTTTTCCAAAGTGGGCGTCTACAACATCTACCACATAATGGCTAGAGAATGTATGTATGGAAGACCATGTAGCTGCTGCACATATATCTTTCGCCGAGAGCCGTGCCTTCCTAGCCCAAGAAGCTGCCACAGCCCTGGTAGAGTGTGCCTTTAGCTCCTCCGGAACCTCACGACCATTCTGCTTGTAAATAAAACGTCAGGAGTTCCGTAATCCATCTGAAAATGGTTTGTTTCGTAGGTTTCTCGCCCTTTCTTGCTCCTGAATACAAAACAGGTGCTTTGTTTTACGAAACTCCTCAACTCTCTCCAAGTAGACTGAGATTGCTCTTATTAGATCCAAAATATGCATTCTCTCCTCCTCATTCTGCGGATGCGTGTAGAATGATAGTAACACAATGTCCTGATTCAAAATGGAAATCTGACACCACTTTAGGCAGAAAATCTGGATTAGCTCTTAGAACAAGTCTATCCGGAAAGAAATTGAGATAGGGCTCCTCGGACCATAGAGCCTGTAGCTCTCCAACTCTTCTGGCTGAGGTGATGTCTACCAAAAACACTACTCTCCAAGTTAGAAATTTAATTGAGACGTCCTGTAACGGTTCAAACGGGGACAACATTAATGAATTCAAAACTAAATTTAAATCACATGGAGCGAGAACCGACCTAATCAGAGATCTTATCCTTTTAATTGCCTGACAGAACTTCTTCACTAGGCCCTCGTCGGACAATCTTCGCTCCAACAGGACACTCAGAGCTGCTATCTGGACCTTGATAGTGGACACTGCCAGCCCCTTCTCAAAGCCATCAAACAAGAATTGTAAGACCTGAGACGTCCCTGCCTTCTGCAGGCTAAATCTTGAGCCGGACCAAGAAATGAAAGTCTTCCAGACTCTATAATAGACCTTAGAGGATACTTTTTTCTCGACTGAATCAGCAAACTCACAACTTGTTCAGATAAACCTTTGTTTTTCAATAATTGCCATCCAATTTCCATGCCGTCAAATTAAGTTGCTGTAGATTTTGGGTGCAGCAATGGACCCTGAGGTAACAGATCCGTTACTAGCGGCAACGTCCAAGGTTCTCCTACTGCCATCCTCAGTACTGAGGGAAACCACACTCTCTTCGGCCAGTATAGGAGAACCATTATGATCTGCGCCCTTTCTTCCCTGATCTTTCTTAGAATACGTGCGATCATTGGAAACGGAGGGAAACATATGCAAGCTTTAATCTCCACGGGAGAGAAAAGACATCCACTCCACCTGATCCTGGGAGACGATATCGGGAGAAGAACAGAGGAACTTTCGCATGGATGTGCGTGGCCATTAGATCTACCTGAGGCTGGCCGAATTTGTGTACAATCTGCCTGAACACTGTCGTTCAATTCCCATTGTCCTGGTAGCACCTCTTGTCTGCTGAGGAAATCCGCCACAGAATTGTTTACTCCTGGAACATGTAGCGCTGACAGGGACTCGAAATGACCCTCTGCCCAACGTAGTATGTTTGACACCTCTTCCATTAATACCTTGCCGATTGAGATAGGCTACCACTGCTACATTGTCTGAAAATATCCTGAGATGTCTCCCCTGAAATTGCTCCTGGAAATACTTCATCGCTTTCCACACGGCTCTCATTTCTCTGTGGTTTGAAGACAGTCTTTCTTCTTCCCGGTTCCACCTGCCTTGGCAGTTCTGCTGCAACAGGTGTGCCCCCCATCCGACTGCACTTGCATCTGTCATTAGAATAAGATAGTGACGATCTGACAAAGCAGTCTTTCTGTCGACCAGTTCAGTCTCCATCCACCAGTCTAGGGAGCGCCTTGCTTTTTGACATAACTTTATGCGATAATTCAGGGAATAACGTCTCCGACAGTAGCTTAGGATATCTAGCTGAAGATCCCTCATTCGCCATCTCGCCCAAGGGACCACGTCTATGGTGGAGGCCATCATCCCCAAAAGACGCATCCCCTGGCGCAGTGTCACGCTGTTGCACTCTTTTAGCAGAGAAGCCAGATCCCGAATTTTTGAGCACCTTTCTTCCGAAATACCTATCGTATAACTGATAGTATCCACCTGTACTCCGAGAAACTGGATCTTTTGCCTTGGTTCTAGCTTGCTTTTTTTTTTTTTTCCAGTTTATTAACCAGCCATGCTCTTGTAGGATCTGCAGCGTCACCTCCAATGCTTCCTTTACCTTCCGAACTGACTCTCCACATACTAGTAGGTCGTCCAGACACACGTAATGCCCCCTGTAGCAGTACCGCTTACACACGTAATGCCCCCTGTAGCAGTGCCGCTTACACACGTAGCGCCACCTGTAGCAGTGACGCTTACACACGTAACGCCCCTTGTACCAGTGCCGCTTAAACACGTAATGCCCCCTGTAGCAGTACCGCTTACACACGTAATGCCCACTGTAGCAGTGTCGCTTACACACTTAACGCCCCCTGAACCAGTGATGCTTACACACTTAACGCCCCCTGTAGCAGTGACAATAGATCGCTATTCCTCATCCTCTTATCACGGTCACCAGTGCCGACAGGACCTTAGTAAATATCCCTGGATACGTCTTCAGACCGCAAGGGAGGCACGTAAACTGAAAATGTTTGCCCATGACGCAGAACCTCAGGTACTTTCTGTGCCGCCTGCTTACTGGTACATGAAAATAAGCATCCTTTAGGTCTATGGATGCTAAAAAATCCTCTTTCCTTACACCCGACAGAATGGATTTCATCGTCTCCATACGAAACTTTATTGTTTTTATATATTTGTTAAATTGTCTGCGATCTAGTATAGTCCTGAAGTCTCCAGACGCCTTTTTTATCAGGAATATTCTGGAATAGAACCCGCTCTTTCTTTCTGAAGGCGGGACAGTCTCTACTGCTTTTGCCCTGATTAGTTTTTCTAAACTGTCCTCCGGGGCTCTTAATTCCAGACTCACAGTTGGTCTTTCCGAGATTACGAATTTGTCCTTTCTTGGGACCTCGGAAAACCCTATCTGGTATCCCTGAGATATCACGTCCAGTACCCACGTATCCCGAATTGAACTCTGCCACTGACTGACAAACTTCTGGAGTCTGGCTCCTACTGGGAAGGATACTGGGACTCTGCAATAGTCATTGTCTTCGTCCACCTTTCCTGTAAGCCTGACAAAAGAGCTGCCTTTTCATCCTCGAGGAATATCTTCCCGTATAAGGTCGTCCTGGCCTATAACTTCTTGCCTTCTTAACTGCTGTCTGGAGGAAGGAAATGGAAATCTATTTCTTCTGTCTTGAGGTAACCTCGCTGATTTACCTCCTTACATCTTTTGTGTAATGGCCTCTAGTTTATTGCCAAATAATAGAGAACCCTCATACGGTAAGGGCACCAGTCGGTTTTTGGAATGCATACCTACTGACCACGACCGAAGCCACAGGGCCTTTCTGGCCAATACACCTGCCGCCATGGACTTTGCTGCAAAATCCAGCATATCCAAAGAGGCTTCGCACAAATACTCTATGCCTTTAAGCATGAAACCTAGACTTTTTTGCAAATATTGTCTTGAGATCTTTTCCCCCACATCTGTGGACAACACTGATCCCCAAACTCTCAATGCTCTGGAAACAGACGCAACAGCCACACCAGACTTTAAAGACCCCACTGAGGACATGTGTAATATCTTTATTACACTCTCCATACGTTTATCCATGTCATCCTTCAGGACTGCCCCGTCCTCTAACAGAATAGTAGTTTTGGACACCATTTCTGCCACTGCCGCATCGACTTTAGGCACTGCACACCAGCCCACAAATTGCTCATCCTCTATCGGGAACATACGATCAACTCGTTTAATATTGCCAAGTCTCTTATCAATGTTTTGCCACTCCTTCGACACTACCTCCTTCAATGCTTTGTGAACCGGAAAACACCTGTTCTTTTTGGATTTGTCCCCAAACAGAACATCCTCATCATCATCACCTTTATCCGCCTGCTTATAATTCATGGTCTTAAATATATTCCTTAAGAGACTGCCCACAAGTTCCAAGTTAAATTTTCTATCCTCCTCTTTCTCCGTACTAGAAGCCTGATAATCAACATAATTGCAATCACCAGAGGCTGATTCATCCTGAGAATCAATACTAGCCAGGGATCTAGATCTTTTATTTCCCTGCAAATCAGCCAGCTGTTCCTTAGTAACAAAGGATCTCTTCATCCAGTCCTTTAACACCTGTATCTGTCTGGATTGATTAGCCTGCTGAATATCACTCTGTGTACAGTCCTCACAGAACTTCACCTTCTCAGTAGAGGAAATTTTTTTATCACAGGCTGCACACTGCCTATTTTTACACAGTCTCTTCTTAGGCGGAGACACACTACAAAATCACACCAAAAAATACTATTGAAAAAACCTACACCAACCAAGCTTTCCAGATAAAAAATTTAAAACATAGAAAACAAAACTGAAAATCTAGAAAAACATGCCCTCTATGAGGACTTACCTCTTTTGGACACTGACAGGCTTTGGGGGGAAGGCTCTCTTTCCATCCTGCTGGTAAGCACATATATCCTGCCCAGCTCATAGGAGTCTCATCACTCCTGGTGTGCAGCGCCATTTATTTTAAAACAAAACCATAGAGACAGAGGCGCTGAGCAGACCGTCCCACAGCCTAACCAGGACGGTCGCTCCAGCACTTCCGCCCGCCAGCCGCCGCACGCTGCCTCTCCTTACAGCGCTTCCGCCCGCCAGCCGTACATCCCCTTCACCGCGCTGCCCTTCCGGCCACCGCTACTTCCGGGTCCGCCGGAGACATAGGGCGCTGCGGCGAGCGGAGGAAACCTGCACCTGGGGAGACGGCTCTAGGCAGCGGTTCGGGAGGGAGAGGGACCAGCAGCATTACAGAGCGGGCGGACACCTTTAGCTGACAGCGGGGACTTACGTGACTGCCCCAAGCACACACAGCCTTCCCCAGGGAGCCACCCTCTTCCAGTACGGCTGCAATGAGGCGTATTACTGGGAAATAGAGGTAAATCCTGTAGCAAAAAACACCGTTACCCTGTCAAGCTAGGAGACAGGAAAAAGACTAGTGGAGGAAGGGGAGGAGCAGGGCTATATACCCAAAGTGGGTGGTCCCTAAGTGAGTAAAAAATTCCCTGTCTAAAGTTAGGAATGGGATACAATCCCAAGAGTAAGGGCTGCCATGAAGTAGTGTAGGAGAAAAACAATTACTCAAAATGAACTACTGTATGTAAAAACACACTGAGCGTTTGTCAAAATGCAAAATGTGACAGTTGCAATGTGGCAAAAAATAGTGTCCACATTTTTCCATTATTATCATTTTGATCTTTTATTTTATTTATATGGCACCAGTGTCTGTAGTGCAGTTCATAAGGATTAAATATACAATAAAGAGCAAAAGGTGAAAGAGATGCCATATGGCTAACGGCTAGAAGGAATGCTATGTTTAAGATAGACAACTACATTTACTACAGTCATGTCACGTGTGGAGTGTTATAGGGTACAAGTTTCTAAACGTGCAGATTTTTCTGCAATTGTTATTAAAGGCATACCATTTTGCCTTTAGAATATTACCCAAAAAATTGCACTTTTACAAGCTTGTACTATACTACATTCCCCACACAGACTTTCATTTAGATGAAGCTCAAACAAATCCTAATTAAACATTCAGTCATTTGTTTGTTAGACTACATAATGTCTATCCAAACCCCCGATTTATTTAGTGTCCAACTGATTACAACCCTTATCATTCTCCTTACCCGATGCCTTCCAAATACCTCCTTGTGTTTCTCCTACTGTGCCTCAGCCTAACTTGCTATAGCATTTTTTTGTACCCTTATATGATTACACCAAAACACATCAATATATTTTGTGTTTCCTCGGCACCACAAGTAGTATAAAAACATGATACCACTGACTATTCCATAGGTCTGTATGTACATAGTAGACCTCACTTTGTGTTGGACAAATATACATTTGTGTGACTTATGGTGCATATGAGTGTTATACACGTTACCGGCAGTCGGGATGCCAGCGGTCACATGACCGACACCCAGACAATGAGAATGCCGACAGTGGATGGGGTATTTTTCCCCTCCCCTGTGCCCTACAGTAACCCGCCTATGGTGAAGTTAGTGCCTAAACCTAACCCCCCCCCCCCCATCCCCGGGCCCTTACCCTAGTAGTGACCTCGATACTTACCTTTCGGATGCTCTGTGTACCAGCGCCGGGATTCCAGCGTTAAGTCACATGAGCGCCACCATCCAGATTGACGGAATACTTAGCACAATGCATCCATATCATTGGTCATAATCACCCGTTCAGTAATCAATTATGCATTAACTTTTGTGTTTTTCTGTATTAAAAATAGAATTTTAATTACCTACCGGTAAATCCTTTTCTCGTAGTCCGTGGAGGATGCTGGGGTCCATTTAGTACCATGGGGTATAGACGGGTCCTTTGGGAGCCACTGGCACTTTAAGAGTTTAATAGTGTGGGCTGGCCCCTCCCTCTATGCCACTCCTACCAGACCTAGTATAGAAACTGTGCCCGAGGAGAAGGACATACTTCGAGAGAAGGAAATACACAGATAGTGGTGAGATTCACACCAGCTCACACATAACAAAAAGGAAAGCCAAGCTAACCAACTTGGAACAATTCAGCACCGGCTGAAACAACAATACTGAACCAAGTAACAACGCAGGAATACGAAGCACTGGGCGGGCGCCCAGCATCCTCTACGGGCTACGAGAAATGGATTTACCGGTAGGTAATTAAAATCCTATTTTCTCTTAAGTCCTAGAACACTAGTGTGCCGCGACCAGTTGCAAGGTGTGCCACGGAGCCAGAGCAGCTTCCTGCATCTTCAGAGTGAACTGTTGGTCCGGGTTCTTCTTAGAGGATCATTCATGCTCCGGCTGTGACCTGTGCCTTGATGACGCGGCAGTGTGATATCATAGGTCACGGCCGCCGCATCTCACCACCCAGCCAGCCCAACCACCTGCATACACATCTTCCAGTTCCCGCCTGCATACACAGCTTTCCTTGCCCACCCACATCCACCCCTGCCCGACCGCCTGCTGCTCATTATTCGCAGCAATCCACTATGAACAACCCCCCACCACTGAGGGACAGGGAGGAGGACCGCTGACCGGTAGCGGCTAATATTTGTTATGTTATTTCTCCTGTGGGGAGCAATAGGATTTATGGGGGGAACAATGTGAATAATTCATGTGGGGAGCAATAGGATTTATGTGGGGAGAATAAGAATTTATGGATTTATGGGGGGAACAATGTGAATAATTTATGTGTGAGCAACATGATTTATGTGGGGAGCAATGGGATTGATTTATGTGGGGAGAAATAGGATTTATGTAAGGATCAACATGATTTATGTGGGGAGCAATGTAATTTTTTTTTTCTGTGCAGGCCAATGTATGTGTAGATTTTTTATTAATGTGAGGGACAATGTTTTGTTTTGTTTTTGGGGGGGGGGGTTTCTGCGGGGAACGAATGGTGGGCCTTGGCAATTTTAAAATATTGTTCGGTGTGCCGCGAGTAAAAAAGGTTGAAAATCACTGTCCTAGAGGATGCTGGGGTCCATTTAGTACCATTGGAATGTACCAAAGCTCCCAGTATGGGAGAGAGAGTGCTGAGGTTCCTGCAGAACAGATTGACCAAACTTTAGGTCCTCAGAGGCCAAAGTATCAAACTTGTAGAACTCAGCCAACGTGTTCGACCCAGACCAAGTTGCTCTGCAAAGCTGTAAAGCCGAGAGACCCCGGGCAGCCGCCGAGGAAGAACCCACTTTAAGAAAACTTCTGACGCGTTCTGAGCTCAGCCATATCTTCATGGAAAATCAAATAGGGGCCCTTGCATGACAATGCCCCATTTCTGAGGTGGACCTCAAGTAAGAAACTTGAGGTCCACCTCCTGCAAAGGTTTGAACCAATCCGATTGCAGGAACTGCAGCACGACATTAAGATCCCAAGGTGCCGTAGGAGGCACAAAGGGTGGTTGGATGTGCAAAACCCCTTTCAAGAACGTCTGAAGCTCAGGGAAGGCAGCCAAATGTTTCTGGAAGAAAATGGACAAGGCCGAAATCTGGACTTTTATGGAGCCCAAGCGGAGGTCCACATCCACACCAGCCTGCAGAAAGAGGAGAAACCGTCCCAATTGAAACGCCACCGTTGGAAACTTCTTGGATTCACACCAAGACACATACTTTTTCCAAATTCGATGGTAATGTTTAGACGTAACTCCCTTCCGAGCCTGAATTAGTGCTGTTTCACATGCGCCGGCTCCCGCCGCCCGTCAAAATCCCACCCGGCTTTTTAACGTTGCCATGCTGTAGAAACACATGCAGCATGTGTCCATTCACACGGCACGGCTGCCGTGTTGCAGCCGGGAATAACCATTGAATAAGCCGGCTGCCGGGCCGTGTCCGTGCCGTCTGTACAAGGCAGCGTAGAAGCACTTTCAAAGAGTCCTTCCACATACATTTTTTGCCCGGAAACTGTGAGCTTCTCCCTGCCGATACATCAGATGCTTGATTGACAGCTACAGTACTTCCCGCCCCCATTTCTTCACCACAATAGTGCAGGTGTAGTTTTGTCAAAATGGCATAGCTTGATATAGATACTGAGAGACTAATATCACTGGTAGAACTCAGACCAGTTTTGTGGGATAAAACCCTTGAGATTTATAAAGACAGAAATGCTACCCGAAAGGCTTGGCAAGAGCTTTGCTGTGATTTGAAAGCTGATTTCAATGAGCTTGCCGAGAACGATAAAGAGCTATTTGGTTAGTATTTGTTTTATTGTTTAGATTTATAATACAGTTGCGTTATTTATATATAGATGTGCACTGGAAATTTTTCAGGTTTTGGTTTTGGATTCAGTTCCGCGGCCGTGTTTTGGATTCAGACGCGTTTTGGCAAAACCTCCCTTAAAATTTTTTGTCGGATTCGGGTGTTTAAAAAAAAAAAAACACTCAAAAACAGCTTAAATCATAGAATTTGGGGGTAATTTTGATCCCATAGTATTATTAACCTCAATAACCATAATTTTCACTCATTTCCAGTCTATTCTGAACACCTCACAATATTATTTTTAGTCCTAAAATTTGCACAGAGGTCGCTAGATGACTAAGCTAAGCGACCCAAGTGGACAGCACAAACACCTGGCCCATCTAGGAGTGGCAATGCAGTGTCAGACAGGATGGCACTTAAAAAAAATTAGCCCCAAACATCACATGATGCAGAGATAAAAAAAAAAAAAAAAAAGAGGTGCAAGATGGAATTGTCCTTGGGCCCTCCCACCCACCCTTATGTTGTATAAACAGGACATGCACACTTTAACAAACCCATCATTTCAGCCACAGGGTCTGCCACAGTCGTGTGGCTGAAATGACTGGTTGGTTTGGGCCCCCACCAAAAAAGAAGCAATCAATCTCTCCTTACACAAACTGGCTCTACAGAGGCAAGATGTCCACCTCCTCCTCATCGTCCAATTCATCACCCCTTTCACTGTGTACATCCCAGAGTATTAATTCGTCCCCACTGGAATCAACCATCTCAGGTCCCTGTGTACTTTCTGGAGGCAATTGCTGGTGAATGTCTCCACGGAGGAATTGATTATAATTCATTTTAATGAACATCATCTTCTCCACATTTTCTGGAAGTAACCTCGTACGTCGATCGCTGACAAGGTGACCGGCTACACTAAACACTCTTTCGGAGTACACACTGGAGGGGGGGGGGGGGCAACTTAGGTAAAATAAAGCCAGTTTGTGCAAGGGCCTCCAAATTGCCTCTTATTCCTGCCAGTATACATACGGACTGTCTGACGTGCCTACTTGGATGCTGTCACTCATATAATCCTCCACCATTCTTTTAATGGTGACAGAATCATATGCAGTGACAGTAGACGACATGTCAGTAATCGTTGGCAGGTCCTTCAGTCCGGACCAGATGTCAGCACTCGCTCCAGACTGCCCTGCATCACCGCCAGCGGGTGGGCTCGGAATTCTTAGCCTTTTCCTCGCAGCCCCAGTTGCGGGAGAATGTGAAGGAGGAGCTGTTGACGGGTCACGTTCCGCTTGACTTGACAAGTGTCTCACCAGCAGGTCTTTGAACATGTGCAGACTTGTGTCTGCCGGAAAGAGAGATACAACGTAGGCTTTAAACCTAGGATCGAGCACGGTGGCCAAAATGTAGTGCTCTGATTTCAACAGATTGACCACCGGTGAATCCTGGTTAAGCGAATTAAGGGCTCCATCCACAAGTCCCACATGCCTAGCGGAATCGCTCCGTTTTAGCTCCTTCTTCAATCTCTCCAGCTGATTCTGCAAAAGCCTGATGAGGGGAATGACCTGACTCAGGCTGGCAGTGTCTGAACTGACTTCACGTGTGGCAAGTTCAAAGGGTTGCAGAACCTTGCACAACGTTTAAATCATTCTCCACTGCGCTTGAGTCAGGTGCATTCCCCCTCCTTTGCCTATATCGTAGGCAGATGTATAGGCTTGAATGGCCTTTTGCTGCTCCTCCATCCTCTGAAGCATATAGAGGGTTGAATTCCACCTCGTTACCAACTCTTGCTTCAGATGATGGCGGGGCAGGTTCAGGAGTGTTTGCTGTTGCTCCAGTCTTCGGCACGAGGTGGCTGAATGCCGAAAATGGCCACCGACAGCATCTCTTGCATGCCCCTGTCATTTTTGTAAAAATTCTGCACCACCAAATTCAATGTATGTGCAAAACATGGGACGTGCTGGTATTTGCCCAGATGTAATGCACGCACAATATTGGTGGCGTTGTCCGATGTCACAAATCCCCAGGAGAGTCCAATTGGGATAAGCCATTCTGCGATGATGTTCCTCAGTTTCCGTAAGAGGTTGTCAGCTGTGTGCCTCTTAT